>NC_059480.1:27618604-27708604 GCF_018139145.2 Gymnogyps californianus
ATAGGTATGCCACTAGTCTTGTTCGACAAAGGTCTGTACCATTACACACAATAATATTTATATTATTTCCCCTTAAGAGTTCATAGAAAGCTGTCTTTTCCAGATTATCGAACATTTTAATGTGCTTAAAATTGCTCAGAAAATAATATTTCTTGAAACCTGCCGAAAACTTTACAGATTTGTTTAAAAGGATAACATAACTTTTTCCTTACATCTACTCCTGGATGGTAACAGTAGGGGGTAGACGTTCGAGGAAACGTAAAACATTCCTTTCCACTTAAGCCCACCAGAAGTGAGGAACCAGGCTAAGGCTGGAGCAGGCTGACGAACGCATCAGTTTAGGAGAGCCCCTCAGCAAGGAGACTGTCCACAGATGTTTGGGACTCAAAAGCTGCTCCCGTAACGCAGAACGGAAGGAAGAAGAGGTAACAGCGATATCATCTGCCCTGACTCCTCCTCCAGCTGCAGAAGATGTAATGGCCCAGGGTGGTATCGCTTGTGCTCCTACTCTCTCAACACTGGTAAATCTGAACTTTGACAGTCTTATTTTTTCATTTATCTTTAAACTGCTACATGGTTATATATATTTTTTTGATTGGGAGGTATAAAATTATGTCTCCTTGGGCTGTCAGGTTTTTTGCACCCCAGAGGAATTCAGCACAAAAAAAGAAAATTACACTGCTCTGATAGCCTTCTCATCTACAGCGGGTAGCTCAGCGATACAAGTCACCCGGCAATGAGTTCGGGAGAAAAACGGAGGATAGAACATTCTTGTTTATTCAGATGAAATATTTATTCTCTGTACAACGCATACTGAGTATTAAAATCCCCTCAAAAGAGAAAAATAAAACAATTTAATGGTAGGATTTTTTAGCATTCGTGGAGAACTGGTATGTGATGGTCACAGCAGTTCGCTCAGGCCACCGGACTGCCCATCAGCCTTTCTTGCCGAAGAGCAATCAGCCTCTGAAACCACTTCTCTTCTGCTTCTGCCTTCTCGATAAACAGCTGAGAGATAAGGGGGAGAAGAAGAAAAGTAGGCACAACTCATTAACTTTCTCTTTATTTGTTATAATCTGCTGAAATACGTATCGACTATTTCAGCGGCCAAAGAAAAAGCCCAGCTGCAGAGGGCTGTTAAAATATAAAGGTGATATAAATACATTAGTAAAGGCAGAGACTTTAATAATTGGAAAGCCAAGACATTCCGATTTCAGTCTCCTCCTGAAACAGCAAGTTTGTCGTATTGCACAGGTCTTGATCTTTGTTAGCTGTGTTCATTACACAGAGCTCGCATTAGTTTATTTACCGCAAGTCATTTTTAACTTGCTAATTCTCAAAAAAACCTCTAAGTACTCCTATTTCCAATTGCAAGCACTCACAAAGGAATTTGCCTAAGTTTAGCCACAATGATTTAAAATTATCTTAAGTTTGTCATGTATTTAAAGCTTTACGATTTGGCAAGGTGGGCAAGTTCTGAGTCTTCCACCGGGTTTACAACTACAGAAACCAAAAGCAATTTTTCCTCAATTTTTATTGAACAGGAATTTTTACATGAACAGGATCTTAAATTCCCCTGCACTAAATTAGTATGCTACTTGGTTATAAAATTTGTTTGTAACTCTCAAACTACATCACTGGTGAACTTCTTTTGTAATTATTCTCTGTTGGATGATGCAAGGAGTGTGAGCCTTTTTGAGCCACTGAGTGGCCCATTAGCTAACGGTCTTCAGACCACAGATTATTTGATGAGCAGCACAGCAAAACGGTTGTTAGGTCACGTGAACCTGTCCTCATTCAATGGGCTGTCTTGTTCTAAAGATAAAGTAAATATCGGCACACTTACATTCGGATGTGCTAAAGAATTATCATCTTGATATTTGATGGCAGTAGGAATATTGGCAGGTGGTGGTTCTTTTTCAGGAGCAGATGCATCAACAGTTGCCGCTCCGATAGTTACAGGTTCGTATTGTAGTTCAGTAGGCTCTATTGACTAAAAAGAAAGAAACACATCTGAGTATTTTATCCTCAAACTCCCAAACGTGGCGGTATCTTAACCGAGCACTCAGCTTTCTTCCCATCGCAACACGTGCCCACGAAAGGATCCTCACGCAAATACATCTCAGCGTGCTTAGCGGGACACACTGGGCATGGAGTAAGGTCCAGACTAAATACATGAAGTGAAAAAAAAGGTATTGCCAAAGGCAACGCGAGAGCTTGCAGAACCGTAGCTTTGGGGTTTTGGATCACTTTCTGAAGAAGCTGCATGAACTTCTCGGAGACTTCTGAAAAGGCAAGAAAATGCATTTTCTTGGGGAAACGGACAGTGATAATTCAAAACACCTCACTGTCAGGTGGAAAAAACGAACAAAACTTTTGCTTGCATGCTTCCAAAGACAAAAGCGTCCGAGTTCCCTACAAGACTTGGCAGCCAAAATGCAGGTAAAATTCTGAAACCTGGATGTCTCCCGTTAGGTTTTTGGAAAGCTGTCTGAAAACAATGCCGTTCTGTTTCAGGGAGTAAATATGGTCTTAAAGTCTGGCTTCAGTTAAGCAGAATTAAAAATGTTGGTATCTCCCTTTAATTACAATGTAAATGTCTGATTACTTTTGGATTTTAATCCTGCTGCTTTTCCTAAAAAAATTCTTCATGGTTTTACATGATTTTAAAAGAATTTTTAAAAATCGGAGTTGCTCAGCACAGGTAGAATGTACTGTCAAAACAGTTGATTTCATTGAAATTCTTACACATTTAAATGTGTTCTTCTTTGAACACCACACCAAGAACATAGGAGAGTCGTTGGTGGGATTTAAGACTGTCAACATTGATGCTCTTTCATCAATGGAAACTGTATTGATAGCGCAGCTTCCACCTGACTTTGAAAGGATTATGCACCAAGAAAGGATATTGAAAACTTACCTTTTTGACTTCTTTACTTGATCTGAATGTCTGTGGAACAAAGGAGTCACTTTCAATAGCTTCAATTTCTTTTACTCGTTTCACTTGCTCCACTAGGGTGGCTTGGTCTACAAAGAGAAGGTGTAATGTCAGTATACATTAGCGTAAGCCTATGATAAATGCCGTGCCTAAGCAATGACTTGAATATATTTTACAACAGAAAAAAAAAACCTTGTAATGCAGCCTAAAATACTCTGTTACAAAGAAAAACTCTCTCCTTTAGTAAAAATAACAACAGTGAGTTGGCCATTATTGTTCAACGTATGATATCATTCAAGATGCTAACTTAAGAATTTGCTAGAGATGTCCTTGCAGGATAACTGCTAGATTTATGGCATGAGGATTTCCTGGAGAAGTTAAGGATTCGGGGACAGTGCAGACAACTCAGTGGAATACCCTCTGTATGTAGCAGTAAAACTACTTCTGCTTGTATGGAGGTGAATTTGGCTTCAGCTGCGGATGTCCCGAGAGATGTGCCATCATCTGTGTTCTCCTCATGACAAGCTAAGTGATTAGTTTGGCATTAATAGTTACATCGTTAGGTGAATATGACAAAAAAAATCTTAGAATCCAGTAATAAAATATTCCTAACGTATACACTAAACATTGATTGCTCATCTGATTCTCAGGTGACAAAATTGCAGCTGTTTAATCAAACGAGCAAAATTGCTTCCTTATTGGACTGTGAGGTCTGACAGTGCACATATATTTCACACGATATTTTTGAATCCCAGGCTGAGATTTTATTTTGACGAAGCGAACGCAGCTCCCAGTGACGTTATGGTGAAGAAGAGCAGCTCCTGCCAACCTTGGTATGAGCTACACTAAACGCGTAACTGGGGTGCTGCCAGGTAGGCTTTGCTAGTTCTTTCACTGCTCAACCAGACAATCTTCTGGATAGATTAGACTGGTAGGAAGCTAAGAGCATTCATAATGCAAGATATACTTCTTTTTAAAAATCAAACCACTGATGGATGACAGTGAAGTTTCAGATGACAGCTATGTTGATCTCAGTTGCCAAAGGGATGGTCCGAGTACTCTCTCTCCCGTGCCTCTTGTGCAGCCTGGCGTTACTCCTTTTGCCAAAAGTTAGGTGATTAAATCGGCTCACTCGTAAGGCGAAAGCTCGTACTTGTGCCACAGTCCAGCAAAACAGGACGTTGTCTCTGAAACTCAGACTTAACATGCGGCAGCAACATCATGCACAGGCTGATCCGGTACAAACTCTCTTCTAATTCAAATTTGGTTTTGAAAGGTTTGGCACTGGTGGCCTGGATGTCAGAGCGGGTGTACCTGCACCAGCCCGAGTTCAGAGGCCAGCTGTCTGCGAACACTATCAGTATGAACTCTTTTTCTAGATGGCTTGAAAGAAAGTGCAACGGTGTCTGCCCGTGCCTCTGCAGGTCAGTTCTGTGTGGCTGAGTGATGTGGTACCAAGGAGGTGAGCTCACGAGGCACAGAATCGTGGTCTCCAGCGACAAAGTAAAAAGGAGATTGCCAAAAAGATGAGGAAAAAGCAACTTAGGGTAACTGTGAAGTTTGATAAAAAAACTCATGAATATACAAGAATACTTTAAACACTATATAAACCACAAATTTAAATAAAAGAGCAATTGTAATTATATATTTGTTGGACATACATATGTATGTATAAAATATTACATTTCTTGTTCTAAAGAAACCAAAGTGTATTTAAAGTCAGGAAAAGTGCTTGCAGACCAAAAGAGCTTGCCGAATTATTCAGAAACTCAGAAGTACCAAATTCTTTCCCTGTATACAAAATTCTAAATCCAAATTCATCTAGATACACACATACACTGCAAAATACTTTCTATTTTGCACACAAAAAAATAAATGTAACTTACATCCTTCTGCAATGACTAACCACTGAAAACTCATTTCAGTGGTTGTACTTGTCTTATTGACAAGTAAGTGGAGCTTCAGATGAGCAAATAAGCTAATGGCAGCCCACAAATATTCCTGGAATGGGCATGCCCACACTAAATTAACCACCTCATTTTTTACCAACAGGTTGTACCGCAAAACTGTTTTATTTTCAGTCCTGGGTAGGACAGCTTGTTCATTACGGTACATCTGACACAAAAGTATTTGCCTTACCTTCTGTTTCATTTTCTGCTTCTTCGGATTCACAGCTCAGTTAATCTTCCTTACCTACTTCTACGTCTAACTGCAGTGACAAGCAAATCTTGAATTCTTTCTGCTAACTGCATGCTTTCATTTACAATTTTAACCAATTTATCTTCATCTTACTTACTTACTTATGAAAACCATTTGCTTTATACATAGTACATTGGGGCCAGCCTGAAAGGGTCGAGGTGCTGCATCAGAGAGTAGTGGACAGCTTTTGCTGTGAGCAGCATTTATAAAACAGGTAAGGCAGACAAAAGATAGGAAGAGATGTAACCTTCCAGCAGCAAACAAGAACCTGCCCTGTTGCTTAAAAATTATTTAGGTATATTGTTTAGTCTCTATGGATACGATGAACAGAAAAATCACGAACATGCTAACTATTTCTGCATATGCTGAATGTGCAGAACATCAAATACAGCGATTGCTGAGCCTGGATAACTGCTTACAGCACCCTGACTGCTTCGGAGAGTGAACTCGTACCTGACTGTCGTTTTAATAACTTCACTGAAGCCGAGCACGAGGTTTGCACCACTGCGGGAAACACGCAGGGAGCAGCATGCTAAAACCTCCCGGGGGAGAAAGGCTGGCTGCATCGCCGTGACGCAGGGTGTCCTCAGCTGGAGAGAGGGTGATAACCGGGAGGGACACGGTCTGAGCTGCGCTGGTTCCTTGCACGCCCAGCTGCGCGCCCCTGGAAGGGTTTTGCGGAAGCCTCAGTAAAGCTTCGGCTTTGGCAAGGCTTAGGACGAGAGCTGTGCTACAGCAAAGTGGAGGAGTACATCTTTAAGGCTGATTCGTTTGAATTTAGAAGGAAAAAATCACTTTCTTACAATTAAGCTCATGTTTAAAAGTTCTGTTGCCTTGCTGCTGAAGTCTTCTTTTTAAAAAAGATTCCGAAGGATCCCATAGGAAGTATAAAACCAAATATACTAATGCCCTGCTAGGGAGAGGGAGTCATAATTCATCAAGCCCTTGGGTACGTCTGGTCTGAGGGTAAATAAAGGAATGGTACGTGTACCTGGTAGTCACAGTATTAAAACCAGGTATCAGAGAAAGGCAGGTGAACGGAGATTTAAAATCAGTTGCTCAACTCTTATTTCACAAAACCTTCGCTCAGTTCCCAGCCTGTTACAGCATCTGACATGAATCTTCTACAAACCTATGGGAATGACAAAGTATTAAGGGGGCAAAAATCACTAAATGTTAAGAATTACATCAGTGACATTAACTTGGGGAAAATGGACTGGAGGAAGCATAAGCCATTAGCGTATGATTTTTTTGACAAACACATTATTGGTAGATAAAACGACTTCCATATGTTGTTTGTCAGATGTCAGTAGAAAGGATATGTATTTCATAGTAAAATCAAAAATAATGGAGTCAGAAAGCTAAGAGGCTACAGACAAAAAAAAAAAAATCAATACTAACTCATTGCACAGCAAGTCTTTTTACCGTGTTACAGTGAAAAAAATAAACCAAATCTTGTATTAGGGCTTGTCCAGGCCGTGATTTATAAAAAGGCGATTCTAGCGGCAGTCACAATTACCATTCCCGTCACCAGCTCTTTCCCGCTGACACTCGGCCCCGGCGATACCGCGCCGCGGCGTGGCTGGGGGAACCCCCCCGCGGGGAGCCGGGGGGGGCCGGGGCGGGGGGCTGCCTGCGCCCGGCCCCCGGCCCCACACACCCCCCCCGGGCTTAAACACGTCGCTAGTTATGCCCCTCACCCTAAAATCGAGTCTCTTTGGGGAACAGTTAGTTAACGCAATTTTAGAGCAATCGAAGGATTTTTGCCCCGGTTACCCCAGCCACGGAGGATTTAACTGGGAATGCTGTCCTTCAGAGATGCTTCGGTATTTTACACTCCCCATCTATATTTACATCTATTTACATCTTCCCATATATATATATATGTATATACATACACAGACATCTTTTATAGCTGCTACTTTCATATTGGATTAGTCTGTATTAGCAATAATTTGAAATGTCACTTTAGAAATAAAATGGGTATTAATCCGTTAGATGCCATCCAAAAATTCCACACACACAATAATCAGAAGCACCAGAGAATCAGATAAAAGGAAAAGTAACTTGCTGCGAGCTCTGGGTAAAATATTCCCATCTCTTTGCTTATTTCTAAAGACAAAACTGGTGATGAAGCCCGCTAAGAATTTAACAAGCATTGGAACAGAAGCATTCAATGACTAATAATATCTTGTGAATGACCCATTAAATAAAACCGTATTTTAAATATTTCTTGGATAAGCTTTAGGTGTAAATTTGTAATGCTCACTGGATTCATTGCTCATCTATAATCCTGATCATGAAAATGAACCCATGCCTTTACCTAGAGTTTTCTTTCAAGCGGGTCTAACTTAAGAATCAAAGCAACGACATAATAAACCTAAAATACTCCTCAGAATATATATTTCTTCATATTTTACTAATTATATATAAAGGGATAGAGCTGGTTAAATTAACTGACCCATTTAAAATGTAATACATTTTAAGTAATATGCTTTGAAATACTTAGAGGAAAAAGTTGCCATTTTTTCTGCTCTTTTGTTTATGAGTTGAGGATTAAAAGAAGAAAACACAAATAGATACCAGGCTAAACAAACCAACTAAAGAGGAAAATATTTTCCCCTTCATCCCGTTTTATTTAGGGTTAGCTTAGGTGACACCGTATAATTTTGATACAATTGTATGTATACAACTGTATGGATACAATAACAACTGCATTATAGAACTGTATGGTTTTTCAACACAACTGTGGGTTTTCACATGCACGGTGCTTTTTAATTGCATCCGATTTTTAAACTGCGCAAACTGACATATTCAAAGAAAAATGACGTTTTCATCTAGACAATTTGCAGCGGAAGAGACAAAAAAACTATGTGGCTTTGAGACATACTGTCTTCTACAGAGCACTGCACCGAAATATTTATATTAAACAAAATGAAAGCACTAGGAGGAGGAGGGAAAATCCAGCAGGATGGGCGGGATGCACTTCATTTGTGTCACCTCTAGACTTTACAAAACTTGGAGCTCTGATTTTTAGGGGGTTTTCTCCACCCCTCCCCACATCTTTTCTCTGTGCAGGAGACAATTAGCAACGGCTAACGGGGGGTTGTCCGCTGACACAGGCGCGCACAGCGGAGCCTGCAGGTATTTGCAGAGCGGGACCTCCAGTCCCAACACCTTTCCCAGCGTCCGAGCGCCGACGTCCGAGGATGCCCGGGGTCGCCGGCAGAGCTGCGCGGAGAACCTCGCTGGTGCCTTCAACAGCCAGCCGATCTCGGCGGCGAGACCTCCTGCACCAGCCAGCCCCGTACAATCATTTTACAGAAAACCGGAGCAAATCAGTCAAGAAATGAACTGCTCCCGCAAGTTTTTGGGTTAACGCAGCGTTCCCCCTTCACCCCGAGTCCCTTCTCCTCCTGCCCGGCTTGAGTCAGGTGAAACCCTGGGCGACGGCGGGAGCCCCCCGGGGATGAAGGCCACCTCACTCCTCTTCTCCGACCCGGGGAGTCTGGCGGCCCGAGGAGCAGCCCGGCCTCCGCAGGCCCAGCCGTTAGAGGGAGGCACCGCCACGCACAACGCCGGCCGCATCCCCGCCTTTGTCTGAGGCGTTCGGAAAATCGCTGGATGATGAGCCCCCAAGATGCTGCGAGCCGAGCATCCCTGCCGGGGCGCCTGCCGACGCGCAGCCGGAGGGGGATTGGGGATTAGTTTCAAAACTACCTCTTCCCTCTAACAACTTTAAGTCGTGATAAAAACTGCTTGATGCCTCTAACGTTTCCAGATCCCCTCAGCTGGGTCAAAGCGCCGTTTCAACGCTTGGCCACACTATTTCCTAGCTGTTGAGGTTGCCAAAGAAATAACTTTTTCCAGCAGATACAAAGACACAGATACTCCAGAATGAGCAGCTGTGGCCAGAGAAAGTTTTTATTGGTAATTTGTATTCTTCAAACTTAATTGCAAGTACTCTGGTACTACAACTATAATGTATCAAAATAGCATGTTGTGAGTACTCTAGCACTCTCTAGTACCCTCTTTAATAAACACTAGAGTACTTACAATTTGCTATTTTAACACATTATAATTATAACCTAGCTTTCACAGTATTTTAAAACAAGTCTGGACACTAATAGCTTTTTCTTTAAAAAGAACGGAAGTATTGGGTATAAAATCAAGCAGAAGACACGATGGGAAACTTCAGCAGTTGAGTTCTGAATTTAAGACCATTTAATTTAAGCAATTTACGAATATTTGGATTTCTGCTCTAGCCACGCATTTAACCTGCACGCAGGTTACCTCCACCGTTGCGCTTTTCACACGCGTGCTAGTTCCTACGTTCGCTCCCATTTTGAGGCCTTTTTGGGTATTTTGGAAAATATTCTGGGGGAGAAAAGTCAAACCCGGCTAATAAAGTGGTAGGAAACAGCCCTAATACGCTTAAAATTGCCGGCTGCTTTCCTGCCCTTAATCGAGGGAGCAAAAGAAACGACGGGCGGGGACGAGCGAGCGCAGGCTCGGGGGGCCGGGGAGCTGGCTGGCCGTCTGCCGGCCGCCCCCACCGCCCCCGAACCGCCGGGAGAGCCGGCGCAGCCGGCGCAGGGCACACCGCATTTGTCACTGTGGCTAATATCAGAGATACGCCGCTCTTTTTTTCTCAGCACACAAAAGCAAGATATGTAATTCAATGCTCAATTTACCCTTGTCTCGTAGGAGATTTTTCCCCGCTAATTGATAGAAATTAAGCCATTAATCAAGCCACTAGCCATCATTCAAACCAGGGAAGATGAATACAAACTTTCATCATAACCACCTTCCCCATTTTAGTGTTCATTAGCATTAATTTTTAATGCAATTATGCTATTCTTTTACGCTGAGCTCATAAATTACTGCTCTTTTGTTGCTCGCTGGCCTTGTAAAATCCAAGGTAATGCTTTGTGCTCTGATCTTAAAGGCAATTACTGGGTTCTTCTATCTTTTATATATCTCTATCCCAAATAACCTCTGTATTGTATGTACAAACTAACGAGTGTGTATATTACATATAATATATAACAATTTGTCTACGTTAAACCTATACACGTATCTATTATACACATTCAGATAAATAAAAGTATTTCTGCATCTAGCCACACCCCACTACGTACAGGGACCCGACTGTATAGAAATAACAGTCAAACGTTATTGTACACTGGATGTATGGAAAAAGATTGGTGTGTTGTAGGCTACAGCGGAAATAAGATTAGTAGCTGAACTTGGGCTGTGGATGAGGCGCAGCGTACGACACGCAGGACAGACAGCGGGGCTGAAGCTCTGCAGGTGTTCCGGCTTTTGCACGGACCATTTTTCGTTTACGCTTCAAAAAGTGATGCTGAAAGCTGAAGACGGGCGATCGCACGTGCCCAGTGATTTTTGTTTTTTCCCATTGCATGTTACAGCGTGTGCTAACATCCGCAGAGTCTTTCCAAGATACGGTATTTAGTATGTGTACTTTAACAGTTGCACTGTATCGCACACGGACACGCGGTGCCACTCTGAAGCTCGGTGTCAGTAACTTCCATGCTTTTATTCCAGTCCATATATTGATTCTCGGTAACACATCAGGGGAAATGCACAGCAGCTACAACCACCTCTGGTTGCCCTCAAACACTGAATACAATTTAAGTGGCTACAGGAAAAATGAAATGTAGATTAGCAAATTGTTGTTTCTTTGGTTTTAATTATTTTTCCGCTTCTTTCCTGGGCCAGGCCTTTAGCTGGGACGTGAAATAATGCCATTCACACCAGCTAAACATCTGTCTAGCACCAATAAAATATGATACATGTATTTAAAATCCCATTTCATCTAGGCCTTAGCCAGCATAAACAAGACAATTCTCAGTTAAGGCTCATGTTTATCCCGTAGATTCACTCTGGTCTCTCAGATAAATACCCATTCGACATGCGGTAAGTACACATGTAAAGTTGGCACGGCCGCCGAGATCAACAAAAACCCATTTTTTAACAGAAAATAAAAGACTCCACACAAGGGATTGTGCTTTAAGCAAATGGATGCAATTTCTGTTCAATTTAACCAAAGGAACAGTCTCCTCTAGCTTCACAGGCCCCTTAATTCATCCCTTTTTTTTGGTGAACACGGACAGGGACTCCACACCGAGATGCTCTAACTTGCTGCTTCACGATGCAAGGCGGCCAGCAAAGCACTGAGCAGTCTCGGTGCTGGCAGCAAAACACCAACAATCCAGTAAAACCTTCAGTACGGTGCTCCCTGTACAGACCTGCTCACTTTGAGGTAGGGAGCGCAGAGGTACGGGTGTGAATATGGATGTGGCTGTCATACGTAAACTGCAGCCGGCCGAATAAATGGATGTATTTGGCCGTTTAGACTCTCTCCCTTATCCCCAGTCTATCAATCTGCCTCCGATGGAGCTTGTAACACCACAAATCCTGAAACAGTTTTCAGAGCCTCGCTTCGTGAAAAAAAACCAAGCCACAAAGCAAACCCGACCCAAACCAAAGGAAGGCAGCAAGGCAGGCTGCTTCCCCCACGGGAATCCTGCCACCCAGGCTGATTACCTCAGCCTACGATGACACCACAATCCCAAATGTTTTTCTAGCCAAAAACATTCCTGTTTTTTCTCCCAAGTTTGGCAGAAAATAAAATTTGAGATCCCAAAAATACATTAGCCAAAGTTTTTGAGAGGTCTTGCAGAGCCCACTTGCAAAAGATTATTTTAAATCCGTATTGATGACCCTGTTAGGCCATTGCTGAAGACTTCTTTTTTACATAGAGAGATTACACGTTGCCCTGGTAACACCACTTGCAGTGAAGATCGCCTAACCCATCCTGCTATAAGATCCCGCTCTGAGTTGCTTGCAAGTTTGTCAAACCTGAAATGTTTTGGGTTAAAGTCTCCTGTGCTCGTATCTACCCCACGCTTAACGTTTTGCAGATTCCGGTCCAGCTGGCCCAGCCGGGTACGACGACACAGTGAAACGGCATTGATTTGCCAATTATTGGTAAACTTGACTTCTAAAAATTCCGTTACTGCTTGTGCTCTCCTAGTCAAAATCCACCTTCGTTTAGTCAAACCATAATACCTGGAAATCCTCTTTGCTCCTACTTTACCAAGGTTTCTTATTTTTCAGCCCCAAAAGACTGAAGATAGGCTTAATATACACAACGTTGCATGGTTTGTTATGTCCAACACATATCTACAAGCTTAAAAACCTCAGACTTTATTTTAAATGCTGCTGCTCCTCCAGATGATGGTGAAGAAAGACGGTTTAACAGCACCAGGCGTCTGTTTCTCTGGAGCTCTCCGCAGCTCCCAAAGTAGGGATGAAACCACACCGAGGGGAAGTGAAAAAGCCAGGAGGGAACAGGCGTGTTGCACGAACGGCAAAACGCACGGCAAAGGGGATCGGGGCGGAGGGAGAGCGGTGACGTTAATTGCAGTCAACGCGCCCTGAAGAACCGCGTCCGATACCAGGCTTCTCCCTCCGTCTCAGGGAAGGATCGCAGCATGGCCGTTAACCACCCTGCCCATCTTCTGCGGGAAATACAGGGGTCTGACCGGGCTGACGTTACCGAACAAATCACGTACGGCAACTGAAGTCAACGGGAGCTGGGTTTGGGTACACAAGCCGCAAATCTAAGCATGCTGAAGACGATGTTCTGCTTTAGAAGTTCTCCCGAGTTGAGACCCTGTTACACTTCTGTCTCTGCTCTCTTCTTAAAACCCCAGAATTAATAATACTCCCTCACCTCACCGGGCTGTTGTGAGGCCAAAAGCGTTCTATGTTCGCGACACGTTCAGATCCTGTAGTGATGAGCCCCCAGAACAGCCCGTGAAGAAATTCATCATGCTGCTTTTAAGACGAGGTTTGAATAGCTAGAGTCAAATAAAGTACAGATCTGCATATTGAATAATGAGAATATAAAATAATTAATAGTTCCTATTAACTAAAGACTGTCCAAAACGAAACAACACTGACTGAGGCAGAGACCCTGCGGAAAATTTGCAATTATGCACTTAGAAGTCATAATGCTTGATTCTGTTTTTTTCCTTAATTTCCAAGTGTTTGATCTGTTTTAATGCAGAGGAGCGGTTTTGGTGTGTGCGTGCATGAACGTACATATGCGTTTGCACGCACACACACAAATGCGCTTTCTTCTAGACGCAGCTCAGAATAGGGCCACGGAGATAACGCACGGGCTCAAACCTCTCCTCTAACGAGTACATCGCTAAACGAGATGCCAAATAAAAAAGAGTAAGAGGGGATTTCACATCTGGTTAGCCTTTTTATATTCTTTAAGAATATTTCTCTGCTCCGAACCTCTAATTTAGCTAATCCCATTCACCCGCTTCGGGGACGGAGCCTTCCCGGGACACAACCAACCTGTTTGTCCTTTGTGTCCATCCTTTTTACGCAGCAGACAAGGTTACCAAGTAAGCAGAACCCCACAGACCACCAGCCAGCCTAGGGATTGAGGTTGGGTCCCTTTACCCCACGTGCACCGTGCGTTAGCACTGAGCTATATTTAAGTGCAACTGGAGAAGCATGGGGAGGGCTGCTGGCTAACTGGGACGGGCTGGAGGCAAATCAAAGGCTAAAAAAAAGGGGGAAAAAATCCCTTTCTTACAATTGTTATTGGAGAAAACAATTATAATAAATTCCTACACTGGGGAATATGTGTAGTGAAGTAATTTTCCCCGTGTCCCAGTACACGGAGCCCCTGAAGGCCTCTTTCCTGATGGAAAAAGGCCTTGGTACTGATCGGGACGGGGTAAAGCGTCCCTCCAGCTTTCTGTTGCTGTTGGCACGAGCACTTTAAGCCAGACTCAGTCCAAGAAAACCTAAAACCCAAGTGGCTGACTGTACTGTTCAGTTTTTTGTTTTGTTTTTCACCAGCACAAATCTTCAAAGGGAGGGCGTGTGGCGGGTTATTCCGGCACGGGGTTTCATCCGCGGCTGCTCCCACCCAGCCCTTGTCCAGGGAAGCCCCGGCACCGGCCACCTCCCCAACTCCTGCAGTTCTGGAGCCTGGGACAGGACTAAGCGTCAGACCTACGGACCAGGCTCAGCCCGTTGCTCCTGTGCACAGGGCTCATCACGGCCGTACGATCAAGCCGGCTGCTCAGGACACAGGCCACGCACTCTGCTTACGGCGTATCTGCCCTTTGCTGTATCGTTTTGTTTGTCTCTGTCGCGTCTGTTGGCTTCTTCCGTTTTTCACACATTTCTCACATTTCAAAAACAGCGTTCAATTCATCCTCACCCTTGTAAAATTTATTTTCCCCGTATATTAAATATATTTTTGTTTAAATCGAAAAAGAAACTGATGATCTGGAGACAAATACAAAGTGTATTTCATGGCTGGAAGGAGCTTATGCATGATGTGGTTTTACTGTCAAAATGTAGATCTGGGAATTTTGCCATGTTAAATTATAGGAACACAGGCCCAGGAACGGGGTAAAACCTTAATGCTTCGATGTGAAGGAAAGAAAACATAACTCAATTAAAATATATACTGTGGGGATTTTTCTGACACTCTATATACTTGGGAAAGCTGCCACCTACCCTGACCTCTCTGTTATAATTATGTATGTCATCTTAAATATCATTAATTTAGTCTGCATTTCACTCATCCTACATGTTTACCGAGTGTCTGGATTTTTCCTTTGACTTTAATAACCTATCTTTTTCCAGTGAAGAAAAATACTTAAATAAAATGAACGACACAACTTTCTTGCAATTACTTTGGAGAACAGGAATACAGACTTAAAAATAATAACTAGCAAATATTTAGATGTTTGATGCTTTGAACGTACGTATTTCTTTTAAATTCAGTGTGATGACTTACACATGAACTTAGAGGAAATGCGTATGTTTCTGTGGGATTGTAGTCTAAATCAAAAAGATAAGGCTCTTCTGACTGCAAATAATTAATTCATTTAAAGTCCACAGAGCCATTTCTCATTTACATTGAGCAATGTATTCAATTACTCCTCTAAGTATACATTCTAACATAAAATCAGACTACAGTTACGGTATCCTTACTGAATATTTGACCGTTCCTGCTTTTTAACTCTCTATTTCATAATGTTTAGTTATCAAGCGTGTTCCTTATAACTAAATGGCTAAAATAGCTACCTGATCTTAAACGATACACCACTTTTAAGACGTATCCCTTTAACATACAGATAATTTTCCACCGTAATTTTTCCAAAAGCCTCGCAAACATCAGGAGACAGCACCCCACAGCACGGGAGCAGGAATCGCTTGGACCCATTTCCATCACGCTGTATCGACACGGAAAGAGAACGAAAGCAGCTCTTTGTACGCTAACGATCAGTCCTTCGGTGTTGTTCAATAAGCACATGAGAGATTATATGGTATGCACATATTTAAGTTAAAATAATCATTCTCTTTTTTTAATGGAGTAATGAGCAGGGTGAAAGCTCGTTCAGAGATGCCAGGCTGATGGGGCAGCATCGTGCATCCGCAGACACACAGCATCTCCTGAAGCCCTCACTGGCAGATTGACCTTTTCTTCTTTCAGGAGCCTTAAAATACGGACTAGGAGACCATAATCCTTCATTTATAGTTCACAAGGCAACTATTTGCAAAGTCTCAGAGTTTGCTAATCACACAGCGATCCCCAGAATATCGTGGTACAGGCAGACCAAAACCTGCGTCTCGGGTAAGCTGGGGCGGCAGCAGCTACACAACGGCTACAGCTTTTGAGAAGAGAAAAAGCATACTAAGATTAAAATAAGACGTTACAAGTTTTGCCCATTATAAAGTTGTATCAAACGGAAAAGAAACCCTCTCCCCAAAAATCCACTCAGCATTTGAAAGGCTGTCTACCTTTTACTTAGAAATAGCTTTGCTTTAAATTTTCTTACAACCCACAAAAGCGTCTATACTATTTAATAGTTTTCCAGCTGGTAAATTGATTTCTTTATTTGCTTCTAATGCAATGGGAGCACCGCTCCAGTTTTAAGGTTCTCCGTTTGCATCACAGACACAAACGGTGCAGCTAACAGCTCCAGGAAATTGTCATCACTGCCAGAGGCCAGAAAGCAGAGTCTTTACCTAAAAAACCTGTTTATACGAACCACCGTGAACCACTCCAGCGCTTGCCACGGGACAGCACGTCACGAGTTTGCTGAGTCTCTGCTATCACCACCCGAGCTGTCCCCCACGCCTCTGAGTTAATAACTCTACGACAAGAGCCCCCCAAAAAGTGTTATTTTGCACCCAGAGCCGCTGTGGAAACTCAGGTCAACTACAAACACACCAAACCATTATGAAACCCTTTCTGGTGGTGACGGCGTAATAGTTTTTGACCGAATTGATTGTTCCCCGACAATACGCGACTCAGCCTTGCAAATGCATCAACTCTGTAATGAGGAGCTATTAAGTCTATTGATTTTCTGATTTCAATTGATAGCTAACAGGCCAAAGCTACACATCAATATTTGCGTAACTAATACCCAAGAGCTAACAATTTTGACAAATGAAAACCTCAATAGACCAAACAGTGCAAATTAATGGAAATTTAAAGACCAAACCTCAGAATTTAAGTGAAATATTTAATGAATGGATAAATATGCCTTATACTTCTGGAGAATTCTGGGTTTTACATAGGGGAAATCAGTAAATCTATAGAAACTCCCAGAAGGATGCTCTTTTCTTGGTACCTAAACTGGGGAATTCTGCAATACAGAACAGCAAACCCAAGATGGCAGCTCCCAAAAATAGACTGTTTCAAAATGAATAATTGAAAATTGAATACTTTGGAATAATTTGCTACATCAGACAAAATACATGCGTATTGCAATGATACAAACACATCTCCAGATTGCGCATTTCTGTATATAGTTATTATCACAACTGGAAACCAACATCTCACAATCCTCCCTACCCTTGAGCTTTCTGCTGGTTTGGGCTTTTTTTCTGGTTTTTTGTTTGTTTGTTTGTTTTTTAAATAAAGTTGGCATATCAAAAAAGAAGCAGTTAAAATATACTTATAGCTTCCTCCTAAGCAGGATAAATTTTCTTTTTTTTTTCTTTTTCTTTTTAATAGACAAAATGAATGCCTAAGGTAGAGGAGGAGATGATGATTACATTGGCACTGCGTGCGGTGTCCGCATGTCCAGCCCGCCTCTTTCAGAGCAGCTCCTCACCTAGGCTCAAACTGGAAGACTTCTCTCCCCCTTCCATTTTCTTTGGACAAAATAAATCCACCGACGGTTGACCACAACCCCTATTTCCTAGATCTCTGACCACTCTCCTCATGCTCCATCTTTGCTGCCTGGGATTATTCAAGGGGCTTATGAGAGGACTGAAAATCAGATCTTTTTACTTTCCACGATGAGAACTAACTTTGCTGCCTGCTCGTTTCATACACCGTTGTTTATTTTCCCTTTCAGAAGCAGCTTTTCAATACGTAGCTATAAATTTTTTTTTAAAACGATTTAAGTCAGATAACTAATTATGTGATTGCTTTACAATCCCATTACCTTAACTGATGCTTGTCTCAGGCTTATCCTTTGGCACAAATAAATGCCATAAAGACGACAGTAAAATACACAACATTAATGAAGTACAGAAGCCATTTTTGTTTTTCATCGGTCTTAAATTTTGAAGACAATTTCAAGACTTTTAATTTGTAAAAAAAGTCATACATTGCCCTGTGAGAGAGACCATAGGTTTATCTGTATTGTCACTTTTAGAATAGAGGGAGTTAAAAACTGAGTATCTGATGGCCTTCTGCAACTGACTTGTATGAGCGTGCCCCACCTCAAACACCTTTTCAAAGACAGCGATGAAACAGAACTAAGGTGCCAATTCTTCATCTCAAAATATGTCTTTGAAAGGATTTGAAACCAAATATTTTTTAACATGATGCTGCTGAAATGCACTGACTTACGGTACATACCTAGGAAGGGAAAATAACTTTCTATTTGCTAGTTGAGGTTGTAGCTTTGAACCAGCACTATCTACTCATGGAGGGAGAGCCTGCTTAGCGCTTTACCTGCTTGGATATCTTTGCAGATGTAAAAGTAAAACTTTAATTATACCTGCTGTATTTCCTAAAATAAAATGACTCAAATACCAGCTTCAAAATTATTTTAATACTTATGCACATCTTGTCGATGTTACATCTCTCCTTAAAGGATCCCATGTATTAATGTGCTTCATTCCAGGAGAAAATTTATCTGATTTTTTTCCCCTTCATAAAAAGTGTAGGAAAAGAGAGAAATGCTGCTTTGTATTTTAATATAGAGGCAAATCAAAACACTTCCACAGATGATATAAGGGAAGTTATCATTTTTAATCTACTTTTCCTTCGATTTCCTTACAATTTCCCTGTAACCATCCGCAGGCTTTGCGCATTGCTTCTCTGTTCCATGGATTGTCAGCTAATGCGTGAAACAAAGCCAAATCTTAGACTATCCATCTGCGAACAGAAGGATTAAAATAAAACATTCTTCTTTCCAGGTGAAGTATGCACGTTCATAACACCGAACAAGAGCGGCAATATTTCAAGCAGCACCCGTTCGCTCCACAAAGTGCAGCTGGCTCAAAGCAAATACAGGCAAGACCGACACGCAGGAGCTGCGCAAGTGTTACACGACCAATATCTGTGTTCCCATCTCTTTCTAGCATCGAACTGCAAACGTGTAAATTATATCTTTTTCTTACGAGGCCATGGTGTTATTTGAAATCCTATCGTCTCAGGAACGGTGAGTTTAAAGAACAGCTTCCTAAACTTCAGCATTTACCCAAATTACGCCTTGGTTTTAAGCTGCCTGCGCCCACAGTTTCATCCCCAGGCACCCTATTTCCATACACAGCGACTCTGGCTCCTATGGATCAGAAACCCCGTCCCTGCAGGTCCGCGTGCCCGTGCAAGCAATTTGGGAAGCATGATCCCAGCCCCAGCACTGCATGGCGAACACTAAAATATACCACATTTATGATAAAAAATTCATGGTTTCTTGCCATTTTCTTTGCCATTTCTGTAATCGCTGAGGAGGAACTTTTTAAATTGAGAGAGAGATTTGCAGGTTGAACATCTTGCTGATAGTCAGATCACTTCACATTAATTTAAATAAATCCAATAAAAGGAAATAATTTTTTTTTTTCAAGTTTTCCTCAAAAACTTAGTTCTGCAGAGTGCAAGTATGCATTAAAAATATATCTGGAAGAGCCCATCTTCTGCGTGCGTGAATCACAGCAAGCGTTCAGGAAGCCTTTACAGTCAAAGGCTATTTCATATCAACACAACCCTATTTTCTGCTCATGAAACTTCCATTCTGGTTCACATTTTTTAAATAAACCCAGACAGCAAGTGGGTAAAAGGCATCCAAGACATTCTGAGGACAGATTGGCCGTCTCGCGAAGGAACTCACCGCAGTACATAATGTTTCCTAGTGGGAGATGCCGGGGACCGTTCCTGATCAATAGAGCCCTATATTAGCACACTTCTCATTTTTACAACACCTAAGCTGGAAAACAGCATTTAATGGCTCGTGTAGGTTTCCTGACAAACGGCCGCTCCATCTATTGTATTTGCTTTATTCCCTTTAGAACTTCATCTTCAAAACCGTATTTTACACAGACAACCTGCAGCTGGAAATCCAGTAAACAAAATTTGAAAAGCACAATACAAATGGCAACCTTAGAAAAGCATGGGAAAAAAAGAGGTGCACAAGCACAGGATTTCTCCAGCAAACATGTAATTTCTGCAACACGTAATATTTCAAGATCAGTTTTCTCTTCTCCACCTATTCCCCCCTCCAAGAAACCCCAGCCCTTGCAAGCATTTGATGCTTGTGATAAACCAGTCAGGTTCCAAGGGTGATTTCATTGCATTAGATTAATGCACACCGCCCCTAATAATCTTTGTCTAATTAAATCACAGCAGCAACATTCCTAATGGCTCCAAATTTTGCTTGATTGCAAATAATCAGGCTTGTTCAGCCCGTCAGCAGACGGAGATGCCACCCGAGGTGCCCTGGGGTGGACATGGCCCTTGCCCATCCCTTTGTCCCCGGGGCAGAGCTCGGGGAAGCTCACAGACACCCCAGCCCCACGGACACCCCAGCCCCACGGACACCCCAGCCCCACGGACACCCCCACCAGTCCAGCCTACCCATGTCAGCGAGAATTGACTGAAATGTTCTTAAAATAATGATAGGAAAAATCAATCCATCCCAGTTTTTTCCTAAATCTCTCATACTGTTCTCTTTACAGTTTACGCTTAAAGTATTTTAAAAACCTACAAATACTGCTTTTTAGGACTTTAAGGGCAGCTGGCCTAGGGCTGCGTGCTTACCTAGCGTTAGGCTGTGAATGTAACAAATATTTACGTTGAACACATTTTTCAATAACTTTGCCACTGTTCCAGCCCTGCTACCAACAAGTGACTATTTATTGATAAAGGGATATTTTTACCCAAAACACTGCGCAGCCTTTGCAAGTTAGCAACGTTGAACAGCCGCAAATCTCCTTCCTTCTATGTGTGCTTACCGTGTCCCCCTTGCTCTTCCCCTTCTGGCAGAGGCATTTCCACTTCTGAAAGATGCCCGTTACATTGCCATAGCCAAATGGGATATAATTTCCCATCTCTTTAATTTACCAGATCACTGATGTTTTGAAACTTTATTAATGTCAACTTTGGATTTAAATGCTGTCACACAATATATATGATGTCCTTCATGTAAAACTCAAGCATGATTTCACCGGTGGGACTTGGCTCTGTCCTTTCAAATGCCTGAACTGAAACCTCAGCTCTGCTAGAGACATCCATAGGCAATTTCCCTCTTTATTTATTCCATTTATTCCCCTTGTATTTTTTCAGTGCTTCAGGTTACACACGAGCTCAGAGGAGCGTTACATTAGCAGTGCAACATTAGCAGGTTTTTTTCTCTAAACCATTTCTTTCTGCACAAACTGAAGCACGGTGATATTTTCAAATACTTTTACAGCACAGCCTCTGTGCTTCCTGACGGAATACCTTACAGAAACATCCCGCCCCTTCACAGAGGTGTCGAAGTCGTGTGCCCAGTACAGCAATTGGAATCGGACGTTAAGGAGGCAATTAACATTTCAATTCCTTTTAACTCAGTACACAGAAAAAAAATACAAACTGCAATATCATGTGACCAGTGTTACAAAAACACCCATGAATAAACTTAACCCTGGCGATGACGAGAAGAATGTGCTGTTTCGCTACATTAACGGTTCCCAACTCAAAATTATTCAAGAAAACATACTTTTTAAGAGCAAGAGCGTTTTCTTTTCCTTCCCTGCCAAATTTTGCCGCTAAAGCGATGTGCTGTTGCAACAGACCTTCCTATCTACTCTTCTGGGAACCTTGTTGGTGCTATGAACACATAAATACATTTTTTTAAGTCAAGTGCTCATTAAGACCAAGCTGAATCGGGGCTTCCGAAGCCAAGCTACCCTGGCCACGTGCAGACGCTCAAATTGAGGCGGAGAGAGTCCCTGACTCCTTCGATCCCCCCGGTTAGCTGAGCATCCCGCTCACCGCGGCCGACGGCTGCTGGGAGGCACACGGAATCCCTCGGCTCTGGCCTAGGGGAAAATGATAGAACCACAGAATGGTTTGGGCTGGAAGGGACCTTTCAATGCCATCTCGTCCAACCCCCCTGCAACGAGCAGGGACATCTTCAACTAGCTCAGGTTGCTCAGAGCCCCGTCCAACCTGACCTTGAGTGTTTCCAGGGATGGGGCATCTCCCACCTCTCTGGGCAACCTGTGCCAGTGTTTCACCACCCTCAGTGTAAACAATTTCTTCCTCGTATCTAGTCTGAATCTCCCCTCTTTTAGCTTAAAACCATTACCCCTTGTTCTATCACAACAGGCCCTGCTGAAAAGCTTGTCGCCATCTTTCTTATACGTCCCCTTTAGGTGCTGGCAGGCTGCTATAAGGTCTCCCTGGAGCCTTCTCTTCTCCAGGCTGAACAACCCCAACTCTCTCAGCCTGTCCTCATAGGAGAGGTGCTCCAGCTCTCTGATCATCTCCGTGGCCTCCTCTGGACCTGCTCCAACAGGTCCCTGTCCTTCTGATGCTGGGGGCCCCAGAGCTGGACGCAGTACCCCAGCTGGGGTCTCAGGAGAGCAGAGCAGAGGGGGAGAATCCCCTCCCTCGACTGCTGGCCACAAAGGTGGGTGGCAGAGGAGGAGAGGGTGGCACAGCTCTTTGGCCAGGTTAGGTGAGCCTGGAGCACCAGCAGCACCAGGGAAGCCTGGACTGCCTTACACCGGACAGCAAATCCCCAGGGATTGACCCGCAGCAGGATGGGGCACCAGGATCGGAGGCTCTCCAGGGAAAGCAGGGAAGGAAAAGAGGGAGGTACGAAATACGAAGGGGCAGAAGATGATGGGTAGGCACGAAGCAGTCTAAAATTTAAGGAACACATTTAAAAGTGATTATTAATTACAGAAGCTTTAATAAAAAGCCTGGAATTGATTACTCAAATAGCCATTACCTATGGGGGTCTATCGATCCCCTTTCTGATGATCGGCTCTGTTGAGGAAGAATACGGCCACAGAGAGCAGCCAGTAAAGATGCCACGTTTCATACTGGAGATATATATATATATATATTTCATACTGCAATTTTATCCTTCACATTTTTTATTATTATTTGGATGCTTTTCCTAATATGCTGCACTATGCCACCGCAACTGCACAAAACTTCACATTTTTATACTATCCTTGATTTGTTTCTGCTTACTTTTAATTACAAAACGTCAATAAAAAGATTAAACACACATAAAAAAAGATCAGAGCGTGCGCCAGATGCTGAAGCATCCTCCCGAGACTGGAAGCGCAACACCAGGTGCTGGTGTCAGACTAATGAAGCAACATCCGCACACAAGGGACACCAAGGGTGGAGCTGCAGAGACTCCCACTTTGCTTAAAATCTGCCACTACGAAGGCAAAACTGGAAAGATTTGTAATTACAATTTTGATAAGACAGTAAAAAAAAAAATAATTCACCTATCTATACTAAATATATTATCTATACTAAATAAGTTGGAGACTTAACAGACTGAGTTCAGGTCATTGCCATAACACTGAACTTCAATAAAATTTACTGAACATAAACTATGACCTAAGGCAATAACTAATGAACTTAAGGGCATCCTAATATATTTCCGTATCATTGAGTAAAGCACTTTAACTTATTACAGCTACATGGCCTGGCCTCATGCAATCACATCTTTTCGTAGCAGATTCAACCTGTGTTTTTAATATCAATTACATCAAGGTACAGTCTTTTAACTTTTACTAAAGGAAGTGTTAAGTAAAATAGCCGCTTTGTCATGGATAAACTACCGGTTAGATTCTCCGTGTGAGAAGTCTTGTCCAACAGGTTAAAGATGAGTATAAAAAAAAAAAAGAGCTCATCGTTCGGGATACGTACAGAATTTCTAATTAAAGGATCTTCTAAAAGCTGAGTCCTCCAGGCTTTCTTGTACATACTACCTTCTCTTTTGTGACCCCCTCATCTCTCAAAATCCACGCGGGCTTTAAGTCCTCAGCCTTCAAAGTACCTGCTTTAGCAGAGGCACTGGGATGAATTCATCCTGCTCATTAAGCAAGGCAGCGTAGGAGGTAGAGGGGAGCACTCCTTGCAGCTCCGTCTATCTATGGAGGGGTTTTGGTAGGAAATTCTGATCTCAGTTTGCTGCCACTGAGAGTTCAGTAAGCCAGTGCGAGCTTAAAGGACAGCACTAATTGCATCACGCTGGTGAAATACCAGGCAGCGCACATACGTGGAAGGCACAGTAGAAGCAAATCTTCTGATGCTTTCAATATCTAATTAAACTGTCTGACTTAGTAAAATAGCATTTTATTCACCCTATTTAGTAAAAAGGGAGTTATCTGACTTTCCTCTTCTTCTGAATTTCTAATAATAGTGCTGAGAGAAGCTGAAATGGTAGAACAAGAGACTTCCAAATCAAACATGCAGCTCCGAGACTATGCGATGCATGGAGTTGATTCAGGACAAGGATCCGTACTGGTTTAATGACAACGCTTTAGCCAAACCAAATCCAGACTCTGAGGCACTGAAAATCTGGATTCAGATATTACAACTTGGGCCCATCACATTTATATAAACCACGTTTCATACATTTTCCATTATTTTCTTTACCATTTTCTTTTCTCTACCATTCCTTCATGGCAACCCCTTACTGATGCTGTCCCTTTGCAGTTTGGAGTTAAAGGGCAGAAGATAGTTGAGAAAATGTTGAGATTCTTCCCAAACGGATCAAAATGACTCCTTAAGTACATGCAAGTTATCTTTCTTTTTAAAATATTTTAAACTAGATTTACATATCTATTTGACAGGAAATACAAAGATAGGAGAAAAGATACTTTAAAACCAGCTACTGTGTGCACATATACGCTAATTTAAATAAATCCATAAAATAGATTGTTTTAAAAGTCCGTTTAGCGATACAGCGATACATTACGTCAGTTGCGCAAAGCACAATTTTCCTGCTCTGATTTAAATCCTGTTAATCCACATGTTCCAAAACCTGCCCTAAAAGCTTCCCTACCAGGACTGCTGCGAGAACACTTCAGATACAAACCCCGTCTTCTCCGGACTCGAAGAGTTTAACTTCCTCGCTAATGCCAGGCGAAACCTGCCACAGAGGTGCCACGAAAGCAGCACGTACGTCTCAGTAAAATCTGTGAATACCACATCGGAGATTTGTTTTCTCTGTTTAAAGGACAGTTGTCTCCCAGCACTAAACGCTTTAATGCCTCTCTTGTTTGCATTCACTCGTTCCTCCTGCCCACGTGGGCTTCATTTCCAAGCCTATTCAAAATGATATTTTCCAAGCATGTGCCACATGACTTGTTCATATAAATGGAACAAATTAAACTGTCTCCACATATATCCTATCACATTTGTAGCCCTGATTTCTCTCCTTAACATGTGGCCAAGACACCGTATTATCTGCCTGCAGAGGTTGACCTCAGGATATTAGATTCTGCCACATAGCTCTCTTGTACTAAACCGAGGGGAAACACTTAATCACCCCTGCCTTTTCAGGAAAAAATCAACTTTAAATTTGCCATGATGAAAAATCAATAAACCAGTAATTGCTTGGCTTATCATTGCGTGGAGGAACAAATTGGGAAGCGAAGCTTAGCGTCCACACAGATTTCAGTGAAACACACAGAGTTTCAGGATCACTAAGCCAGAAAAGCAAAAGGTCTCAGAGTGATAATTAAATCTACTCCTGCTGATTTTCTGCCAAATTTATTTCCCCAGAGTATATAAAAATGTTTCACTGCTTACTGGGTAGGCATAACTAATCAATTCAACGCTGGGCCAACACACACGAGAAACAGAAAATGCAAATTCCAGGATAAAGGCATCAGGACAATACCCGCCCTTAGCGTGAGCACCACCGTCACATCGATTTATCTATTGATTGATTCCAAAAGAACAAACCGTATTTAGTTGCATTCCGAAAAACTTCTTTTCCTTATTATCTGATGTAAACCTTTGCTGCATGTGCCTCTCCATCGTGGACAGCACGCTGCTGCGAGTGCCGGCCGTGCAGCAGCATCCCCAGTTCCTCCTCCCCACACAACTGCAGAACATGTGCTTCATGGCAAGATGTATTTTAAATTGAAAATTTAAAAATATTATTATGCATGGTATACTAAGAGAAACGATCCAAAAACCTCACAGTAACGCAACCCAACGCATCTGAATTTTCTTCTTGCAGCACATCGCGTGCTTTATTTCAACTATTGCTATTACCCATTTCAGCTACTTCGAATTTGCCTTGCCAGGCCTGGAGTGAAAATCGAGTTTGACAGTAAAATCCCCTTAAGATTTTGATATCATTTTTCAGGCAGCCCCGAATGGAAACAAGTAAACAAAAACAAAGTAGAAAAAGCCCTCCATTGGAAACACTCCTGTAAAAGTAGTGCATTTTTTGTTAATAGACCTAATTTCATGCAGCAAATTAGCATAGCTCCAATGGAAGTGCAAATGTAATCAAACTGAAAAATTCAAATGAGACGGAGGGAGCCTTTTTCTTTCTTTCTTTGCTTTTTTGTCACCAAAAAAAAAAAAAAAATCATTTTGCTGTGTGTCCTTCAACTGGCTATAGGGACTATGGTAATTAAAACATTTAAAACAGCACAAGCCCCCAGTCTCTAATCTGGAGCTCAGGTCAGCTGTCTGTAGATTCTAATTTGTCCTCGATTTGTATTCATGACAGGAAAACGCTGCATATTTAACAGCAAACCAGCAGGAGGGGGCATCGGTGGGCTTGGAGGTCAAATAATTTGATTTCCGAGCAGATTACACGTAACATCCAACATCTAATCTCACACCTGATTTGGCAATAAAATTACAATAAAAGTAATGTTAAGACACCCTCGCTATAGGGTGCGGGGTGAATAACCAGTTTTCACGGGCTGAGGAACAATTGCTTTATCTGCACAGGCGGTTTTGCTTACTGCAGCAAGGAAGCTCAACTTTTCCTCAGTAAAGGTTCCGGCGGCGGCGCAGGCGCTTGCTGCCTACACAGGCTGCCAGCTCAGAAATTGCCTTTCGGAGAGTTATATTTAAAAGCATAAGATGGTGAATATTGGAGAATTCAAAATTTTTTGAAAATTCAAAATTTAGAATTTTTTTGGGGGGAAAAAGATTTTATTTTTTTTTTAAAATGACCTTTGAAAATGGTTTACAACAGTTTATTGATGAATCTACGGGTATTTTAGGCAAACGCTCTTGTTTGAAGACGAACAGACAGAATAAGGTTCATCAGGCAACAACCGCCAAAACAAAGGGGAACTTTTGTAACTGGACATTCCTTACAGGACTTGTACAATTTAATTATTAACATTTCAACCAGAAGGGCCTGGGGGAGCAGGCAGGGAATCACTACGAACAATTATGCACATAATAAAATAGTTGTGTGAATTAAAAAAATCAAACAGAATTGATTTTTTTACTTCCCCCCTCCTCCACTTACGCAGTAGAAGCTCATCCAGTGAGAATTTCATTATCAAAAATACATAAAATTGTTCTGTACAAAACCAAAAACAGAAAAGAAAACAAAACCTAAATCAGTCTAAAGTGTGTAAAATAATCGCAACGCTTCTTGTACAAAGCACGGAAAAGCTGGGAACAGGAGAAAACAGAAGTGCGTCTCTGTCCACCCGAGTCACACCTCCAAGCAGCTATAGGTAAGCTGCGAATTACAAAAGAGCAAATCAAAGAGGGTTCAAAACTGGCTACAGAAGCTGTAGGAGGAAGTGAGAACGAGAACAAATATGCGAAAAGCTCTTTTTGCGAGCAAAAGATGCCAACAGTACCCAGCAGATGGAAGCTGCAGGGCTGAGATGGGAAAGTGAACACACTCTAGCACGTGCGCCATGATGAATGCAAGAAGGATAAATGTCTTGTTTGTAAATACATATGGGACGTGAAACTACACAAAACTGGTGTTTTCCGTTCTGCAATTTCTCTGGATGCCTTGCATGGACTTGGTACGCTTAAACACTTGATACACAATTTAATAAGACTATATATTTTCCAGTGAAAATAAACCATTTTATTCTTAATTGGTAGCTAACTCCTCAGACAAATTGATGAATTTTATTTAACAAGCTTCTCTTCAGGAAACATTTTCTATTCATTTTAGAACAGTGTAACATCCTTGCAACTTTTTCAAAGACACCACAGGACAGTTTTTATGGTGCTTATTAATAAATTGAAAAGAAGTTTTCCTCCTGCTTTCGCTGTAAATTACCATTGTTTCCAATTCACTAACCAACCCTTTTTTCCCCCCCCCCTCGCCTTTCCGTAGCCGCCCTTCAGAATCACTGTAGGCAAAGCAATTGCTAGCATATGAGCCGCTCACAATGGGATGTAATGAAAAAACCAGGCATGTATTTTTCCCAACATACGCTGCAAATCTGTGCAAGCGGAGACCCCTCACCTCACCCCGCTGAGCGTCCGGGGCCCCGCAGCCCCCAGCCGGGAGCCTGCCTCTCCAACTTCTACAGCGAATCTCCCATTGCGGTTTTAAACGTGGTGGGTGGAAACGCTCCCCCGTGTGCCCAGCACAGCTGGCCGGCTCCAAAAACTGGGTACGGCGGTGCAGAGGGGGCACATCTGGCTGGTTTGCTCCCTTTTTCATCCAGAACTACGAGTGCCCCTTTCCCTTCCTTCCCCTCTCGGTCAACGCACGTCCGGGCTGTCCCACTCGTCCATTTGCCTTTTCTTCTTCAGTATCATACATACCTTCTCCAAGTAGGATTAACTTTGAGCACGAATTAATTCCTCTTAGCATCCCATAGTCCCAAAGTAGAACAAACTAAATGATTAGAACATTTTGATTTTGAATGAAGTTCATTACAGCCATGGGGTAATTTTCCTGAGTTACCTTTTGTAGGTAAGTCCTAAATTATCATTGTGTAGACATTAATGAAATACTTCCTACCACTTGGAAAACTGTTTTAAATTTTCCTTGCTGACAGGTATTATTCCACTAACTCAACATTTTCAAAATTGCCTTTGAAGCAGTGAGAGCTGAGGGCTTTAAAAATGTTTTTTCTCAAAGACAGAAAAGCCAACTTGAGGTATTTTAAGATAAACTTGTGATATTTTACGAAGTAGTTTTTCTAGTTCTAAAGAGACCTCACCGCACAGACTCAGAGCTGAATTGGGATGTCTAGAACCTGGGAAAGGATGCTTTATTTTTTCAGCCGTCTCTGTCTCTAGGTGAATAACATCAGTTCAGTTGTGATGCTGACTGCGTCTGGGTCAGTGGGTATAATGCAATTCTGCCGAGGGAAACTAGTCCTGTGTGAAGTCATGAAGGATACAGAAAGCTTTCACTCAGCAGAGCTCAGAACTTAATTTTGAAAGACTTGGTAGAGATCCTCAGCCCAGAAACACTAGGCATCTACTAAAATACCATCCTTATCGCTATTACATGAAATATATTTCTACATATATCCCTGAAACGTCACATTCTGAGTACGGCACCATGGTAATTTACACACCGTAAGAGAAACACAGTTTAGTACGGGGTTCATCTAATGCAACAGGCTTAGGTGACTGCCTTCTCCTAGTTACACATTCTCATCTCACAATCAACTCCAGATCAGTCCCCGATGGATGTTATACGATCGTACGTCATATCTCGCTGGCCTTTTTGAACGCGTCCTCTGTGCAGTGAGTGAACCAGGTAGCACAGCAGCACAGCCAGATGACGGAAAGGTAAAGATTTGCTGTGGGTTGAGCCTGGCCAGCAGACAAACACCCACACAGCTCTTGCTCACTGTCCCCAGTGCGACGGGGGACAGAACAGGCAGAGAAAATGAAAATTTAAATAAATAAATAAATAAATAAATAAATCGTGGGTTGAAACAAACACAGTTTAATAAGTGAAGGAAAGAGGAAAAAGAAAACCCAAGTGATGCTCGCCACCTCCCACCAGCAGCCTGATGCCCGGCCAGTCTCGGAGCAACAGCCACCTTGGAGGACAAGTAGAATGATTACTTAGGAAGAAGTTAGGAGAAGCAAAAAAATCTGAAGGAATGCCTACCTCAGTCCTTTCCAAGCACTATCACGGAAAAGAGGAGCTCTTATCATTCGCAGTTCATTTAAATGATCAGAAGGGGAATTAAAAAGATTTCAAGTACCATCTTGCAGACAAGTCAGAAAAGAGATCACCTGAACTTTGAGCCATCTGGAGCCATCACAAGACAGAGACTTCTTCTCCCGCAAGAACACAACCGCATGGGAACAGAAAAACAGCTTATTAAGCTGAGTTTCGAGATTTCTAACTCATTTACTAAGATGATATTAATATGATCTTGCTCCACCTAATCCTCCTAGAAAGCTATCGAAAGACTATGCACAGCAGATGGAAGCTGTATTACAGAAGAGGGCGAAACAACTGTATTCAGAGCCCTGATCTTATGAGCGGCCCTTCGCTATTAAGAGGGAATTAACATCAGTGAGCCACTAGATGCTAGGAGAGCAGAGCATTGGGAACACATAGGCATGGGTTTTTTTGTTTTGCTAGGCTAGATAATTCATAGGGTTACAGATTTTTACAGGGTTTTATTTTTATATATATAAAATGTACCTTGTGATGCCTTTTTAGTGCAATGGAATCTTTTTAAAGGCACAGATGGCACCTTGGTGTCTACTCCCTATGGAAAGTCATCATAGATTTCTAAACCATGTCCCAATCTTATTATATTTATATAAACCCACTCTGCTTACCGTATCCACAAACAAATTAGAGGAAGTATATTTTATTTTGCAAGTGTTCTGGACGCTATATTAGGTAAGTTGCGAAGTATTCGAGGAGTCGTCACGCTCGGCTGCATCAGGGCATCACAGCTCTGAAGTGCTGTCATTCCAAACTTGGGAGTTTTTTATTTAAAGCGTCCTGGATTCCTGTCCTACAGACAAAAAGACCTCTTTCATAGCCAACCGTCTATTTAAAGAGCTATGCTGAGAGCTTAATACACTCCCGATGTAGCTTCAGTAAACCCCATCGGCTTCAAAGGCATTGAGCCACCTGCAGCGCACTGCTCAGCTTGCAGGACAAGCAGGAGGAACAAACACTCTGCTTTGAAGTTGCGGTTGTCCGTGAACCTGTGTTATCAACTTTTACTTGAGACGCTTCTGAACTGCTCCCAATTTAGCTTTAATCTCTAACAAGCCCGCCAAGTGCGTGCCCCACGGGCAGCAGGAGCGAGAGGCTCTCCTGCGGTCGCTGCTGGGCTGGGCGAATCCGCCGGTGCAGCGGTGGCAATACCGATTTGGGGGATACTCCTGGATCCATCCCATTTAGATGGGATGCAGGAGCATCAATGTGTCTATCATAATAAGTTCTCGCAGTGTACCCCAGATAATATAATTAGAAAATTAACATAAAAGAAAGTGCTTCCTTCAGATGTAACGATTGCCCAATACTCTTTGAAGTGAAAAAAAGCTTAGCATCCATTTCACTGTTTTTTAAACATCATTAAGCTAAAAGTTTATTAAATGTGAACACCTCCAACCTCTTTCACACAGAGAACGAAATGCAATTGATTAGTTCAAATTTTTCAAAGATAATTACATGGTATTTTCCATTTTTGTCAAGCACAGCAGGGGCTTCGGGTACAAGATACTCAGCAAGACCTGAACGTTATACCTAAAACTGCGCAGGGCCAGCAGCTACAACTTTGTCAGGAACAAAATAAGCCCATAATTACCAGGAACTTGGTACGAGTGAAAGCTGACTGCCAAATTAACCAGTCCTCTGAAGTTGAGCCTAATAGGTGGCCAGTGGTTAGCACCGAATAAAGCATTATCTCATAAAGCCGGTAAAATTGTGCTAGAACAGGATTAAACTGAAGACCCAGAGGTGGCAACTTCCTCCACTGTTAGATGTGCGAATTTGGGGATTTCTGGATTGGTTTTTTTAAGCAGTCAGTACATGCTAGTTGCTTTGGATTTACCTGATAATGCAAAACAAATTTTTTCAACTATTTTTGGGGAAAAAAAAAAAAACCCAACCAAAAGCAAAAACAGATGAAGGGAATCAATCACATGAATTTTTAATAAAGATTACATTAGAGTTTTGAAATACATACTTAGCATACTTCACTGTAAGTCGCACAGTTTGGAGCTTATTAAGGACATCTAAATCCAGAAACAAACAGGGGGTGGGAAATCATGTAAAAACGTATAAATCCTGTCGGATAGCAACCAGCTGAATCAGACCGGCAAAGTATACTTAATTTTCTCATTCACACATGAGGATTTAAAGAAGCTTGGGTGTATCTGAAGTGCAAATAAGCTTTAAATTGCCTTCAGAAATTATTGAGGCCGGAGTTCCAGCTAAAGAAAAAATGGGTAAGGAAGAAAATTGGCAAAATTTGATTGTAACCAAAGAAACGGCACCTGAAGTCAGCACCTAAGAAGAGATGGCAACATGGAAACGGGTAGGATGTATTTTCCTCATCCAAAAATCTTGCTACCTACCTGTTCCAAAATCAAATAAATATGTAAAAGATTTCCATAAAGCTCAGAGCCTTTGGAGCCCTAAAGGACTGCAGCAGCTCAGACCAAGATATGGAATGGCAATTCAGGGAAAGAAATGCAAGCAGAGATTTGAGCGGTCTGAGACCGCTTGGTCATTAGGAAGGTTTCCTGGAAAATAAGAGTGTCAAAGCAGGATAAGGAGGAATCTTGTCATCAGGAATTCTTGGTGGCATTCTTAAATAGAAGGCAGTGTAGTGGGGGTTAAACACAGCGTGTGCGGAAGGAGAATCAGGCTCTGGTACCTGGATGGCATAGGTGAGATGAGAAGAGATGAAGGCACGACAGATGCAAAATTAAAGTTCCTATCTTTACCTTGAAGTTCAACTTGGCGTGCTCAGATAGGAAAAGAGAGGGCAGACAGGAGACATCCCAATAAGATGAGAGAGACCGGAAAGAAAGATGATGTTTTGGAAAGCCTGGAGGAGATGGCATAGTAAAATTGTAAACATCGCTACCGTCCCCTTTAGGTGTTTTCTTCCATTTGCTACATACTCAAGCAACCTACTACCTCTTCTTTCGCATGACTTGTCCTGGTTTGGTGTAGCCTAATGATTTTGTTACCATATCACATTGGGAATTAGAAATATCTCAAGCTGTTCTAAACAGCTTTACTTCATATCACTCTCCTCCATATACGACGTCCTGGCCCTAAGCAAAATATGATTGATATTTGGGCACAACACTGATTTTCATAGTAAATGAATCCATCAAAAGGCCAGCTCTGAAAAATACATGATCTCCTCGAACTTTACACCACCCTCAAACCTAGGTCCTGTTTATTGGGTGGTTAAAAAATTGAGTGAACAGCCATGCAATCCCAGGTAGGCAGACGAGGGGCACAGGGCAGGGAGAATCAGGCACACATTTACACGGAGCTTTTTCAGTGTATTAAATAACAGTTACAAACTGAAACCTATCATCATTTAAATCAAATATGCTGAAGAGAAAGTTCACTACAGTGACCAAGGTGTGACAACATGTATTTCTAGAGTAAAACCACTGCAAGGAAGTGAAGACCTTCACTGTATTTTTTTATGTTGAAGTCAATGCAAAATATAATGGATGTCACAGACAGTTAAATGATTGATTTTAATTTCAACAACTGAGATATTTTCTCTGAGACAGGGATGTCTATCACAGCTGAAGTGAGAAACTTTGAGGCTCCTTAGATCGTTTGCAGCGGCTTCATCACACTGTTGAAAATGTCTCTTCCCATTACTCACCGACATACAAGCAAAAGACATTTGTTTTAATTATCCAGGCGTTATACATTAACTTTCCACCTACTGTATTGCAAAGGAAAACAGCTCAGATCCTGCCAGCTTTCAGTGCACCAAATTTCGTCAAGAAACAAGATTAGCTCACTTCATGACACCATACAGACTACATACACAGACAAAATTAACTGCTGCACTCACTGTTTTAATCAAGCAATATAGCCAGCACACAAACCAGTGGTATTGGCTGGTCATAAGGTCTTAACATATAACTTTGTCTCAAATAATTAGGTTGTTTTAATGGCAGCTAAAATATTTTTTAAAATCTGGTTGAAATTTCTGGTGCATTTAGCAGTTCTTGTTAATCTTACAGGTCATGAGCAGAAAGCTGTGGTGAACCAAAGGAGCGGCAGGCTGGCCATCTCGGTTTCAGATGCCCTTGTAAGAAAATCACGCAGCCCCACTGGAACTTGGTCCCTTAAAAATAACGGCTTCTGACTTACTGGATTTTAGTTTGTTAGTGGGGAAAAAAAAAAAAGTATTACCTTCTTCCTTTCTTTTCTTTGCTTCTTCTTCACTTCTCTCTTTAGCCTTTAATGCTTCATCTGCTTTAGCTAAAAAGAAAAGAAATATAACAATAAATTTTATAATTAGTTAATTTCTCTTGCCAAACAACATTTCCTGGGGGGTTAAACCCAGTTTCCCAATTTCAGATTCCTTTTTGCAGGTCCCACAACGAAGTTGATGTGCATGAAAGAACAGAATTTGGTTCTCAATGTATTTTCTTTAAAGATATTACTACAGTTAAGACAACAGCATAAATGGTATTATGGAGGGTAATTTTTGCATGCAATATTAGTTCAATACAAATCTCTGCATTCATTTTTTGTTAAGTAAAACTTTTAAGAATTTATTTTCTTAAACACAAATCTCCCCACCCTGCTTGCCCCCAAACCGAACTATAAAGAAACAAATGCAGTGCATTTAAAAAAAGATTTGCTACCATAGTGAGTAATCCATAAGACCTCTTTTGAGGATAAAAGAGAAACAAAACAATACTTTCAGGGGTGCAGAGTTGCAGATAGCATTTAAAATAGGAGTCAAATACCGATTACTTAGTATTAAATTAGGTAGTATACAATTTTCTCTTCACTGCAAATCATAGCAGCAGTACTTTATTCATGTTATGACAGTATTCTTTAAAAAGAATCTTTTTCCCTCTAGAAACCTCTTCCCTTATTACTTAATTATCTACTAGTTGCTCAACTGCAGGGGTTTTCAAACACTTTACTACAGATGTTAAAGAAGATTAAAAATATACAGCACAGTAACAAGGGACTATCAATATACTCTGTAAATTAATTAAATTTCTGTTCTAGCACATCATTTATTCCAAAGCATTAATGTCTCAAAGGAGCCATTCTCTTTTATTGCCATCTCACTGCCTGATGAGTGAACTAAGTGAGAATAAGTCTCTAATAGCATTATACTTGATGAAATATTAAGTTTTAAAAAGTATCACCGTGTCAAAAGGAAAAGAACCAAAAAGAAACAGAATGTAGAATTTAAACCAGGCCTTCTTACGTAATAAAATCCCTGGAAACTGTGGCACAAATAGCAAACGCTTATTCAGTTTTGCAGATGCTTAGTCCTATCACCTACTGAATCAACCAATAATTTATGAAAACAAAATTCAGTTCAGGAGCGGGGTGCGAAAGGGGCTTTCCGACCCTGGTGCCCTTTTGCAGCCAGCAGCTACACCTTCTGAAAACAGCCAACTTAAACAGTGGTGTTACGAAATGATAGAAGTAATTACGTAGACATCTGTTTCCATTTACATGCTTTTATACATATTTAGACAACATTTAAAGTAATGAAATATTAAAACTTTTCTGCCAGTGAAGATCATTACAAGAATCTATTCGATTAGATAATAAAAACAAACTGCTAGTAACTCTAAAGACTTTTACTTCATTTACACTTTATTCTCCTTGGTAAAAGGACAAGGATAATAGAAATTCCATTTAAATTCAATTTTGGTTATATGTGTAATTGTAGATATACCCCTTGAGTCATGTAAAATGCTCAGCTTATGTTTCTTTCAAATTATCCCGCTCAGATTCACATTCTACTCCTTACAACTGTCTTCAATATGTATTAGCAGAGCTCATTAGGCTGAAATTTAATAATGCAAACATCAGGTGGATTTCAAGAACCTCCATTATCAACACAAGATGGATTGCTTATATAGCTCTTGGGCCAACTGGGCACAATTTAGATTCAATAAACTACCATGCCTAAATTTGATTTATCTATTCCACTATGCTACTTTGTTCTTCCTCACCGATTTGTTGCTGCACAGGAACAATTCATTGGATATCTCAATGGTTATCCGAGGCAAAAAAATATTAAAACACACAGGAAAGACGTTGCTGGTCCGTGACTAAATTTCTATTTTGTATTTGTTAACTTTAAATTGCCTATTTCCAACCCTTGTAACTATAGTTAAAACTTCTGCTAGCTGAAACAGAGCTGTCCTTTCAAGTCCTGGTTAATTATATGGACAATGTAGCAATTTAGGAAGTATCATGAGGACAATTCTCTACACAAAATTGCTCATTAACATCAATTTAACTTACCCCATAAATCTACAGAGCAGTAAGTCTCTGAGGTTATAGGGCACCGTCCATTACAACCAACAGAAGTCACTGAAGCCATGTGTTGCCTTAAGAATTTAATGCTAATAATTCTTGTAAAATATTTTAAATTTTCTGTCATTATTCACTGGCAAAGCATCATTAAAAACTGAGATTTATTTTGATCAAATCAAGTTGCAATTAAACAACATTAAAAGGTCCTTACAACTTATTCTAAAACATTACACAGCCTCTCTGTTCTGTGGACTGCTATGTCCTTACCCCACATTTTAGGGTGTGCAAGACCACAGACAGCCCATGCTGGCCACTTACACTTAAAAGCATTTAAAAAACCTGATATTTGGAAGAGAATTCAGTTCCCCTGCAATGCACTTTCCTTAAGCCGGAGGAGGACAGACAGCTGCTTATCACCCCCAGCAGATCAAAGAAGTCACTTCAGCAAAAGTCTGGTTTTAATTGATCCAGGTAGTTGGAGTGCTGAGATTGCTCCTGAAACTGGGCTTCCTGCATGGATAAACAGCTAGCATGACAAAAGCCTGGCTGCTTACAAAGCTTTCTAAAATATAAAATAAATAAATAAAGAGGTGCTCGAGCTTGCAGCATTTAAGAGCTCATCCAACCCCAGATAAAATTACAATTCTATTGATTTTTTTTTTTTTTTTTCTTTTCTCTGAAGGATGGGAAAATGACATGCGGAAGATGTTTGAGATGTTTACCTATACCAAAATAATAAAGTTGTGAAATGCAGGCATTTGCTAGCAGCTAGTGGACTATTAATGCAAGTATAACAGGGTGAAAGAGAATTTCCGTCATTTCCAGGTGTGCCCGATAGAAGCGCTTGTTCCGGCCTGGCTGGGATCAGCGGCTCGTTGTGCTGGATGCAGCACAAAGGCAGAAGAAATAAATCCTATCTTTGCAGTGAGAATAAACTACGAGCAAAGAGTATGGACATGAGACTCAGACAAATAAACGCAATGCAGAAGTGGAACAATATTGCTAAGTTACAACACAGGCACTAACATTTAATTAAAACTGAGCTACATTAAGTACCTTCTCTGTTATGAAAAAAACCCAAACTAAAACCAAAACACCCTTCATGCTTCCAGATGTGCTAACATCCTAAATCTGAATATGCTAATGTGTTTTGAAACTCAGACTAGCTCTTTGGTCAGCTTCATTTCACCTGCCTTCCATACCTGATAACCACGTAACTAGAAGCGGCTCAAGCCCGAGCTGGCAAACCCACCCGGCATCACAGCCCTCTCTGAAGGAGCAAACGCAACTGCCACGGATTTTGGGGAGCGGTGGAGGCTGCTGCCAGTCCGAGCGGAGAGCTCCCTAATGGAAATGCAGGTTGCCTGCCAGACCTGTAACTCTGGTTCCTGTTGAGAAGCAATTATTGTGTACAGATCAACAACTGTGGATCAATGAAAGGTAGGTAATTCCCTGGGGCCACGATCGGAGGGATGAACCAGGTCCACTCCTTTGCCTTGCTTTAACCCGTTCAATGCAGACCTGCAATGCCAGCTGATCTTTGGCTTATGCTAAAAAGTGGGGAGAAAAGAAGAAGAAGAAGAGAAGAAAGAAGAAGAGAAGAAAAAGAAGGAGAAGAAAAAGAAGAGAAGAAGAAAAAGAAAAGAGAAGAAGAAAAAGAAAAATAAGAAGAAAAAGAAAAAAGAAAAAGAAGGAGAAAGAGGAGTGGATGATTTTGTATACTCTCCAGTTTGGGAAAGGGAGAGGGTAGGTGTTTCTGTGTCTCCTTGATATGATCTATAGGCTGACTGTAAACTTTTGGAGATGGAATGAGACATCAGAAATTAAATACGAGAACAAAGAAGAGCAATTTGGGAGCCGTAGAGAAACACTGGGCCATAATACCAGCTGGTGTAAATCAGCACAGCTTTACCAACTTTATCTGTAGACGCCGTGAATTATCCCACACTTGGTGTTACGGATATTTTGCAGAAATTTTCAGGTTTATGCTCAGACACTCTGCCATTCAAGCAGACTCTACTTGCTCATGTACCAAATCTTCACTCACATCGAGTTTCAGGTTCCTGTCCATTTTCCCACCCAAACTTTATATACTCATCTAGATTTCCCTCTTTAATTTTCTTCCTAACTAATTCTATTAATTCAGAGCCCTCTTCCCTCTAAATAGTTACTCTGTTATAGAAAAGAAAGTCTCCCAAGGAACACCCTCTCAACTTCAGAAACTTGATAAAAGTATTTTAATAAACTACAAGCATTTAATAATCTATGTCCCTCCTACATCGTGTGACATGTTTTCTGTTCTCCTATAATTTGATCATTTTTTAGTGAAAAACAAAAACCAAGAAAGGAAAAAGAAACTGAAAGAAAGGACAGAAAGAAAAGAATGAACAATCTCATAGGTTTTGAAAAATATTTCAAGCTCAAAACCTTAAAAATGATCTTATTTCCTTACCAACATGTTATGACTTGCATATTTGACATTTAACAGTTACACCACTACTTGGTGCCTTCTCTCTTCCAAAGACACATCTCAAGGCATTATCTAATTAGCGTGCTTCATTCAGAGCCTACTGAAATCAACCAGACTTCCCTCATAACTATTTAACTTCAAGTTTGCATAAATAGTTACGCAAATAGTCACATTGATGATAATTGATAATGAGAACATGAAAACACCCTACGTGGTGCAGCACTTCGTTACAGTGACAGAGCATGGGAGACTCCGGGTGCCCAGGAAGCTCAGGGAAGCCTCAGAAGAACCTGAGGTTCAATTACTATTTTGTTGTCCAATACCAAGTTCCACCGTACCCTACACGGCTTTGAAGAAGCGAGTTGTTCAGCCAACTAAGATTAGGGTCATCTCCGCAGATAATAGGCGCATTAAAGCCCGACAAAAATTTCTCTAATCAAAAGCTCTTGGTACTATGATTAAAGAAAAAGGATGGTCGCCAATGAGCCTGACAATTTTCAAGGTGGAGTGAAAAACAACATTTATGAACAGGAGCAAAAGTACTTTTTCTACTCCTTTTCAAAATTGAAATGATCATGCTTCTAACAACAAAAATGAGATAAATGATTTTGAAATGCCCAGCTTAATGACACTGCACAAAGGAAAAACAAAATACCAAAATTTGGTGAAATGCAAATTAGCGTATTAATAATTTGAACAAGTTCCCGAGTGCAACACATGCAACTTCAACCAAACTCTTAAATCCTAACAATACCCTTGCATTTCTTTCCATCCGCTGCATCCCGTATTTTCCAAATAACTTCAAGACCACCTCTTTAAAAGAGTTTTACTCCACCAACTTCCAGCTGCTGTCATGCTCCAACATGGGAGCTTGAAGCATGGGCAGGATGCCTCAAGTCATCGCAGGGGACAACTGCATCAACTTTACACTGTCCACTTCACTAAGGTAGAAGGACAAATGCGTTATTAGATGAACTGTTAGCGTGGAAATGGTCAGTATTGTCCCAGAATTGCAACGTGCGTATTTTAAATGGCGACACAGTATTTCAAGTGGCTAGACCGTCCGCGATGGTAACTTTGACAGGGTTCTGGCTATTTTGAACTCCTGAAGTTCAGCCAAACCAGCGAGGACCCAGCAGAGTGTGGTAGCGGAGCATCTCATCCCCAGTGCGCGCTGCCCCAGGATGGCCTATCACCACGAGCAAACAGGTACAGCAACCTGCTCACGTGGTGGGCGAGCACAGCATGGGATGCACGTCGGGAACGGAGTAGATCTTCCCTCTACGAAGAACGGTAACATACGCTCGCACTTGCTTGTGCTGCATCCTTGAGCACAGCAAGAGAGCAAGGTGAAGGCAGTTAAGGTCTCAAAATGCCCTGTGTGCAAGTGGTAACTCAGAGAAACAAATGAGTGTTATTGAGGAGACGCATCGTGCGCACGTGGGAAGGAGCAGGCAGAAGCGGACTGGTGCCTGAGCAGCCCCGTGTTTTCAGAACCAAGTATTTCAACCCCTATTTTCATGAGGTTTCGCAGTAGAGTTCTGTCAGAATCCCTAAAATCACTGGTCTAACAACGGTCTGTATCTAGGAAATAGTTTAAACGGTTAAAATTATGGTGTGTGCAAACATGGTTTCAAGTTTTTTCTTTGCCTAATGCTACATACTGAAATTAAAAAAAAACCTAAAATATCTTAAAATGAATTGCTCATTATTGGACAAAAAGTACTTTTTTAACTATACTGTTAAGCTATAACTGGTTAATTCTACTAACAATACATTTTCTTTGCTGGTCACTTAGCCCTGCTAATACTTTTAACTTTCTAATCAGTTCACGTGGCACTGGGAAGCAATGGTCACCTTTAGCTTACCACCAAGATGTACAAAAACACGCTGCAAAAATCAATAGATTCTGTATTAAAACATGCTGTCTTACTGCATGACATTATGCTAACAGGAAATGTTGGAACAATCTCTTTGGAGACTACATCTGATAGAAAAAAAAAAAAGAAGCTTTTCCAGGAAAAAAAAAAAAGAGAGAGAGAGAAAACAAATGGTCTTCACAAATAAATCATCTTCTAAATAGCATAAACGATGTGCATCAGCCCGTCTCCGCTTGAAAGCCGCTAAAACTAGTGGTTTTCAATGCTTTTGTAAAGACTCAATATATGGATATCATCATTACTGCTACAGTTAGTTCTATGAGAAACATGTCTCCCAAGCCACAGAGACAAGACAAAGTCCTATAACATATGTATAATATTATTTTCTCTTAATTATTGAGTATGAGAAAAATGGAAGATTAACAGCAGCAAAAACGAACTTCAATTTAAAATCGCAGCAGTTTCTCTTCATGTATTTTGCAATACAGCGAGAGATTATGATTTTCCCCAGGCCTTCACTATCAATTTCTCAGCTGTAGATAACCACAGTGTTCGTCTGCGTTAATATTTTTGTACACGTGAATGCAGACCTGTTCACTGCTTGTGGGTACTGCTTCAGAAGTCACTGGGTATATGGCCCTGTGGCCTCAGCGTGTGGGTCCCGAGTGCCCCGACCTACCTGGAGGGAGCAGAGGAGCGACTCAGCCCCTTGCTAAAAAGGGAAAACCCCGATGGCAGCCGGGGTGGGACGGGGACCAGCTTCCCCCCGGTCGTGGGTGCCTCCGGTGCTGCTCCCGGCGAGCGGGACGAGCCGTGCCGCCTTGTGCCTTCGTTAAGTGCTGCTTCTGCACAAGGTCAGTGAGCAACGTGCATGGCTTCCTGGCTAAAGTCCATTTGAGGTAATTATATTCTAAAGTAATTTGAATTACTTTTATTTCCTCAAAAGAGCCATGCTGGAGAGTATTGCCGGGCATGACATTCCCTCTTGTGCTCTGCATGGCTACACTTCAATTTTGGTAAAAGCCATACCTACGCTCTACGTAAATAAGATTGTTTGGGAGCAAGATACGGCGCCGGAGTAGGATGCTCCACTGCGGTCCAGCGCCTCCATCAGTGACGGCCGGTGCTCACACCCTCCCGGGGTGCGGGACTGAACCCCTGGGGTGGTGGAAGCACTCGGGGTTTGGGAAGCAGAGAGCTGTTCCCCGACAGATGCATCGCATGTCTGGAGTGATGCTTTAATCCTGACCAGCCTTGCGCTGTGCCAAGGTAAAATTGTGTCAAGCAAAGATGCTAATTAAAAGAAATCAGAAGAATGTGAATTATTTCAAGGTAGAAGTAGGGCAAGTGCTGTTTTGGGGGTGCAAAAGGCATTTCAGAAAGCGTGGCCCGGGCTCATGGAAGAGCCCCCGCAGCACAGCCCTCTCCCACTGCCGTGGGAGAAGCACGGAAGGTGCACGGAAGAGGCTTGGCCTCGCACTGGGATGCAATTCGTTTTACTGGTAAAATTAAAAAAAAAAAAAAAAGAGGAATGTCAGAACACCCACCAACTGCAAAGCGCAAGTCATTTGGGGGGGGGGTGGGATCAACATAATTGTGGACTTTCCAACTTTTCAAACTTAAAAGTGCAGGCTATACATTTAAAGAAGTATTTGGGGAAAAGAAAGCAGACAAACTCAAAAAACACATACGGACATTACATCTAAAATATAGCCAAGCCATCCACGATGCTAATCAGAAAGACTTAACTGTTTTTTTTAAACACAAACTTTTTTGCACTTATAAAATATTCAGTCAGCTCACATATAAAAATACAAGTATAATCCATTATTAATTTACAAGGCCTTATTTAATTTACATGCTATTTTCCTCTAGTATATTAAATTTATCAAGGCTTGTGGAGATCCTCTCTGCTGAATATTCATATACTGACATGCAAAGTTATCTATTATACATCCAAAAAAATTCCAACACAAATTCAAAACAACAACTTTCTCAGATATTTCCTCAGACAGGAACAGAGAAGGAGCAGAGTCCAGTAGCTGTTAGTTCAAAACCAGAAGTGACAACACCACACGCCTTTTCATCGTACCAGCTTTATGCCATTTTTCTACATTTTTGTCTTCTTAGTCCGTGCTAAAATAACATTCCCCCCAAATTTAAATAGCACAAACATTCAGGTGGCCACTTCTCCAGTTCATCAACGGATCAGGGTCCCCTAAGCCTGCCACGACGGCTTCATTTAGCACCGCCCGCCCTAATTACACGGCAGCCGAGTAATACGTCACGATACCCAAACATGAGGAGTTCCTGTCATCGCTGTCCAAAGTATTACGCGTAATTTAATTATACCACTGACTGTAATTACAGATATTGGAGATGCCCGAGCGTGACGGTGGGTGCAGGAGCTCGCTGCTCCCTTCCCCAGCTCTGTGGGTCGCCGTTACCAATTGCCCGTACGCACAAACCTCTTCGGTTTAAGCTTCTCCGCTCTCCCTGGGGAGGACACCCAGCACCGCGTTTGGCAGGGAGAAGTTATCCCACCCATTCCTCCTGGCGTAGGGGCGTGCTGCGCTTTATTTTTCCCCCCTTTAGCAGCATTCCTGCTCAATTCCCTTCCCGTAGTGATTTTGGAAAGTATTTCCTTACTTTGGTGTAATGTCTCCCACTACGGCGCAGCTAGTGAGCGTCTGTCTGCTAGCAGCCGCGCGGGTTTTCCAGAATACTAAACATATTTTTGGTAGAAGATATATCTAGTAACGTGGGACTCGCCTCAAAAACACACAAGCAAAACCCAAATGTTTTCTTCCTCTTGTTCTAACGTTGGGTATAACCAATACATTTGTGAAGATAAATCCTTTAACGCCAACCAGCCAATTTTTCTTTTATTAATTGTTACCATTTTCAAAATGTCGTTTGTGGCGAGCCTGCTGGATATAAACGACACAGGGCGATGAGAAAGTACAGCATTAAAAGAGAGAATATCCAAAATCATGTAAACCTGCACACCGCAAAATAGCAGAAGTTATTCTTAAGTCAAAACGGGTTAAATATTAAACAAACTTCTCTAGGGAGAGGGGAGCACGTACATCCTTGTCGAGAATATTAACATGCTGGTCAGAAATCTGTAAGGAAAAAATACCCTGAAAAGGGACAAGGGGTGTTGGGAAGCAAAAGGTAAGGACTGACAGATAAAATGCAGGACCGGCAAGCAGGGCCGACCTCCCCAAAGACCTTCCGTATCCCGGTTACTGCCTACTGTATTAAGACTGCCTTTCTCATCACTTAATGCTTATTTTCATCACTTTGCTTAAAATATTGATAATCAATTAGGGCTACGTCTGTTTTGCCACAGAATCTGTGTCACAGTCTATCAGACTGTCAGGGCCAATTCAATCCTCATTCAAAGTTAATTTTTTCTTCATAAATCTGCCTTTGGAGGAGTCATTAGGCGCAGAACATAGCCCGAGGTGCAATCACCTATTCTCTTTCATTAGCGGCAGGCAGGGAAGGTGAGGGAGATTATTAGAACTTTGGAATGATCACAAAGCAGCGTGCTGCCTGTCAGATCCCCCCAACATTTAATTCATCTCGCCAACTCGCCGGCGCGCGCTGCCAACAGTTTTAAATGGACATTATTCATGAACATCTGTGACATGCTGAATATTCTGAAGCGGGAATGATGAAAAAGCGGTGCCCCCCTTTGACTTGAAAATTAATTCTATGGTCAAAACAATTAGGAATATAACAAACATGTTTTGTGATGTTATTTTTAGTCCTCCAAGATATTCCGCTTAAAAAGCTTATATTATTTCAGAAATATAGGTATTTAAACACAAATGTGCACACTCTAGACGGGCTAGCACAGTGTTCTACGGTATTGAAGAATGACGTGCATATCCTTGACTATGGAAATAACAAGTTGTTGGGTTGGGCTTTTTCAAGCAATTACAGAATTAGCTAGCTTCACTATCTGGTTTGTTGATATGTTTCTAAAATGTAGCCAAATGAGATGACACATTGGATTTTAATACGATGCCATATTAAATTACAGCACGCTTTACTCACGGTGGACAATCCGTTGCAGTGTGTGAAACAGATTTCCAAAATCAGATATATTTATTGCTGCTTCTCTTGTTAAAATGAGCACGGTATGGCCATTATAGTGTTTTTAAGGCAAGAATGGCAGAAACGCTGGTACGAGAGACTGGTATCCACAGAAGTGAAATAAAAACCCTACAGTCTCTATGCAGTATCCCTTAATACATGCAAGGGTTTTAACATGTAGATACTTTAAGGAAAAGTAATTTACATCTAATGAAATAACATCAAGTAGTTCCTTGAATTTCATTATGAAAGTCAAAAGAATAGTAATTTACATTTTTTTTCTGTTATTACTATGAAAACGGTGTTATCATTAGCAAACTTCTAACAGCCCCCACCATTCTCCTCCCAAAATATTCTCGTTTTCCGACTGGAAAATTAAGGGCCAGATCCCTAGCAAATTCAAGCTGGCACAATTCCACTGACTTTAATAGAGCTAGGCAAATTTACTCCAGCTGAGGATCTGGCACTAAATATTTACAATAATAATAATAATAATAATATTATTATATTATTATATAAGACTTAATAAGCAGATCTTGGCTAGGTACATTAATCTATTATTTAGTGCATTTCTAATTTCTTTCTTTCTCACACACTGTTTCCCACACACACGTCTGATAAAAAATTCAACTGAAATATGTTTTAACACTAAGGATTAATTGGCTTAAATTGCTTCCGTGGCTCCTGACTCATTGCAGTGGATGCTATTAAATATTGCAAGGATTTGCTTCCATCTCAGAAAAGGCTGTACATCACCAGCTTCGACATCTTGTAGTCAACTAATGTCTCACCTAAGACCCACACCCCCCAAACTGCAGCTGAGCTCAGGAAAATAGCATAATTGGATGCAATCCTTGTCTTATCTGATATTTGGTCTTGGAGAGAAAAATATTTCTTAGAATAATTCAATAATTTCAATGGAAATGTTTAAATGGCACCTTCTACCCGAGTTACCTTCTGGTGCGGGAAAGGGGTGGGAAGAGGAAGGAAGAGCTCGGGAAAGGAAAAGGACAGCCCAGAGTTAAACTTTTCCCTAATCCATTGAGCTAAAAAAGGCAGTAACATTTGGGAGAGAAAAAATAAATTCTAGATATAAAAATTCATGGAGTAAAGGATGATTCTTTGCTATATCCTTCAGGAATATTTTCAGCTCAACTGGAAAACTTAGAAGTGATCAATATGAAAAACTCCAACTTTGCTTCAACTTATTTAAGTTGTTCTTAAACCAAGACTCATTATAGAGTTGTTTCGTTCCCCCTCACGCACCACGGAGGGAGAAATGAGAGAACAACGGAGGGTCTCCTACGGAAACCACTGTAACGGAGCAGTTGAGCAGGTGAAAGAAGGGATGCTTTTGTGTAAGTTATTCCTCAGTCAACTTCAAAATTGCTTGAATTTCTGCTCTTTGGCCGTTATTGCCGCACGGAGAATTCTCCTACCTGTGTCCCAACTCAGCGGCAGTGGGCTGCCCTCCTCCTACTCCCAGCCACGGAAGCCAATGCCACCCCTGCTCCAAGGGGAGGAGGAGGAGGAGAGGAATAACCCCAGGGGTGCTGCAAGGTGGGTGCAGGACTGCCTCTTCACTGGGGTACCAGTAAGCCTTCCTCCCGAGAAAGAGGAGCCCAAGCCCGGAGAGGGAGAAACGTGGAGCTGCAAACACCACGGAGGGAACCAGGCGACTCCAGAGCGAGGGCTCACAAAGCACCTTGGCCTTCCTCTGCCCGAACTACATCTTATGCAGTCAGATTACATTTATAGTGAAATGGCAGCTTTTATCCGATCCGTAAGTTTACATTTTCCCTTTTTCTTTCTTTCCAGCCAAGTTGGAGGGCACAGTTTTAGCAACTTCACATCTCCCAGGCCAGCACAGCACTACTACTCCAGTGAACTAGAGTTCTTTCATTAGAGGATTTATGCAATCTGCATGTCTAATTGATGGGAATTTCTATCTCAGAAATAGGAAAAATACTTTTATGAATGCGTTTTCTAACCACCATCATGTGAAATGCAACCTGCAGGATGTATAGCAGTAGCAGGGCTGAGGTTTGCTATTGTTCTTATTGCTATTTGGATTTTGACGGGGGCAGACTGGATCCTTAGACTTTCTTTTGAACATCCAGGAATCTCATGGAAATGTAATTCCAATAGTGTAATAATTCCAATAATTCCAATAATTAATTAATTTCAATAAAAATATTGACCACAGCTATGAGGAAGGTGTAAATTACTAAGACACCCAAGTAACCTTAGTCTGAAATGAGACCAGTAGAAATTATAAGCAACAAAGAAGAAAAAGCCATAAAAATACAAAAAAAAAATATTTCAAAGTGGAAGAGCTCATATGCACTCCATCTGGTTGAAAGCCACCCTTGAAAATGCCCAATATTTGTTCAAATACGTCAGTCTCAGAAAGAGGGTGATCTTTTCCAGAATGGATGCAGTCTAGTCCCAAGGAAGCTCACATTTTTGGGAACAGTATGGGAAGAATCTCAGAGCCTCTGAGAAGTGTTCAACACAGCAGAGCAAGCTGCTTCAGAACAAGTAAACCTTAATGCCGATGATGTAGTCTTAAAATTTGATATTAGAGCACAATCAAATATTAATATAAGAAAACAAAAGTGAAGCTAAGAAAAAAGTACATATAGGTAAAGCAAACTTACTCTATAATAGAGCACAATGTAATGGAATATAGGTAACTTACAATTGCAATTTTTGAAATAATAAATACAGATGAGCTGTGTATCACATAGAAGTAAATAAACTGTATTACATTAACATCTTCCCAGATCATAAAGAGAATATAACGTCACCAAATGAGCAGTGTAACCGGTGAATCCTCGCGTACCACCACCAATTTGCCTTCACAGGTAAAACGAATACGAGGAGAGGGTTCGAACGCGTTGCGGCTGGGCACGGCTCCACCGCGTGCCGTCGGGTAGCACACCACACGGATGCTGCTGACGGAGTTAGCTCTGACAGGTGGTGAGCACCAAGAGATGGGGATAGCCACGAGGAGACGACCTCAGGGCTGCTCTCAGCGGCCAGCTTTCATCTCCCCTTCTCCCCCCTCCCCTCCTTTTTTTAAAATCTGACTTTCTTTTGGAAACCACGGTGGGAAACTGGCTGAACACACAGGGAATTTCAGTGCCATACTGATGATTTGTTTTGATGCTTGTCATGCAAAATTAAATGAGGAGGCCACAGTATCAAAACAGGTTTGCATTTTAAGTTACAGTCTCTTAAATTCACTTGCAGCTATAAAACAGAATATAAAGGAACTATCTTGAAAAGAAAAGAAACGAACATTATGTGCTCTTACAAAAATAGCATTTTTGTATTATACATATTACCAAATAAATTAATACCTGTTATTTGGATGAGAACTTTGAAAACACACATAAAAATACTGAAGAATGCTCTTATTCTTATTGGTAAGAAGGTGGTTCTTTATGGAAATTTATGGAAATCTGTAAGCTTGCTACCTCACAGAAGAAACGAATAACGAAAGAAGATAAATAAATCACTTTTAAAAAAAAAAAAAACAAACAACTATGGGGGAGATGAAAATCCTAATTATAAGAGTGCAAGAACTTTTCTTCTGTAATAAAACTCAAGCCAGATGAGTCAGAACCATGAAAGCTATAATATTAATTAAAAATGGCTGTGGAACATACATGTATAAAGCTGTTATCTTCTAGCCCCAGTCACCGACAGACTGCTTCTCTTAACACTTTGGTAGATCCTAAGCCACTTTTGAATGGTCTGCTTTAAAAATAAACTTTGAGATTTCCTCTAAAACTTATTAGAAATAACAAAAGGCAGGCAAGACTGCAAAACGTAAGTCTGAAACCCCATTGCTAAGATATAGGAGATGCCTACAATCTTGATGCAACAAACGCTTTTAAAATCATCACACAAATTATGGAAGATTAATTTAGGTTGTTGGTTTTTTTTCCCCTCACTGACTTCAGTGCTACCAGGAACCAGCCCTTTCCTTTGAGGATATAAAGTTTAATTCGTTCAAAATTGTCATAAACGTGCATCTCCTCCTGAGCTGGGAGGGTGATGTGCAAATCAATTAGAACCAAAAGCCAACACCTACTGTTCTCTAAGTTCCACAGGATAAACCCAAGAATTACTCGTGGCTTTCAAAATACACTAAGTTAGCCTTGCACCTTTCAGAAGCTAGATGGTTATGAGGACAATTTCACAGGAACAAGTCGAGACCTTGGTAAGATCAGCGGGTTCAGAACCCCGCGTGACGCCCGTTGCACAGCAGATCTCAACCAAGCTCTCCAGCTCCACGGACCGTGCCCCATCCTACGTCCCACCCTCCCAAGGAACACTCATTCCTGATGGAATCTGCCAGCCACTCGGGTCCAATTACCTACTCTGTCTGTATGAGAAATTAGCTTTATGTTGTACCAACCACATACCTTTACAAGAAAAGTATAACAGCCGCTCCATATAATTTCACAAATAAATCGTGTTACTTTGAAAAAAATACTTGTTTGCTGAAAACATAATCACTAATAAAAATATTTAAATTATTTCTGAAAAAAAACTGGCAATGCATTTCAAATACAATTGTCATTTTAGTCTGTATATTGAGAATGACAGCTGGCTTTTCTTTCTGGGGTTAATAGCAGAATTCAGCCTGACAGCTTGTCAGCAAACTTGAAAAATTCAGTCACAAAACTTAGATTCAAAATGAGCCCTTCTTTCATCTGCCAATTTTAAAATGTCAGGAATCACCACGTTAAGTGAAAATCAAGTAGATGACAACTAATCTGGCTATCGAAAGGAAGCAATAAACCATAGAGTACTTACAAATGATTACGGGGAACAACACTGAGAAAAGCCAAACCAGCCCAGAGCACCTTGCAAGGGCTCCGAGAATTTTCATCTCATGCTTTCGAACCGAATAAAAACATAACGAATAAAACTGTGTAAGTGGCTCCTGTTAGCAATGCTGTCAGCAGAGACCCATCTATACAACAGTGGTAAAAAGTCTTTCTGGCTTGGCAGTTTCCCATCAGGTCTTACAGTAGCTTTTCAAAATAAACCTTCATAATATGTGAGTTTAATTCCCCTAATTTACTTCTGGGCACTGGCCCACGGCTACCGCTTCATGACCAATAGTCTTTTCCATTAAGAATAATCTTTGGCCGCTCATCTGCACTGGAAACCACCAATAAACAAAGCAAGATTTGCTGTACCACATAGTCCAAACAACAACAAATTGCAAAGCTAATTATCCAGATTCATTTCCCTGGTCTTACTGGTGCAAGATCCAGGTGTCAGCTGCAGCCAAATGGGACATGTCGGGGAAAACACGTTCAGAACCGACCCCAGCTAAGGCAGCCAGGGGAGCGCTCTGTGGCATATAAACCTATTCCACATATGACCCCAAAGGGGTGATGGAAACAACACCTACTCATTAGAAAATGCTTTTGGGTACTTCCTAGATGAAAAATGGACAAGCTTTATACCTTCTCTGTGTCTTTCTCAATAGAACCACTTACTAAGAGAATAAGAGAAATTTTGGGTTTCCTATAAAAAACCAAAACCACTAATATCTAAAAGACAACACTTGTATATATCTCAGAGACAACGGCTGATAACGTACAAATCTACAACTTTTTCCACTGCACAAAGATCTAAACCTTAGGATACTTTGTAAGATTATTTACCATCATTAGTTATCATTTATCCAGCGTCTTTGCTGAAGGCACAGGCAAAAGGACGTTGCTAAAGCTGGCCTAATGTAAATTGCAGTTAACAATGTTGGAGCCCCAAAGCTTACTCAAATTTCCACCTGCAGAAATAAAATCCTATAACCAAAGATATAGCTAGAAAGGCTAATGAAGACACAGTAAGGAAATGCTGCTTAACCATGTTCATTGAAAAACAGTATCAATTTCTCTCCTCACTCTTTTATTTGCAACGAAGCTCCATTTAAGGAAGAAGCAATAGTTATTAACTGTAGTTTAATCCTAGTTGTTAATGGATAGCACCGTAGAAGACTATGCATTTTTTAATGCCAGGCATTGCCACACATTGCACCTCCTTGTGCTTCCCACTGCTGAGGCAGCTCCGCTTCCCATCGCTTCCCCGCAGCTCCTGCCCCGACGCACGGAGACCGGCGAGCCTGGCTCCTCCTGGGCTAAACTGTCCCCTAGGACGGCTTGACATCTGGCCCGGGGTCACTAAGAGTGCAGAGCTTTTAAGAGAGATGTGGACAATGCTCCAAGAAGCTGCCTTGTAGATCTCAATCTGTCACGTACCCCATGATGACAATGCCGTTCCCAGGATATCGTGGGCTACCGGGAAGCAATGGAGTGTTGCCCCCGTGCTGTATGAGCTGCCTCGCTGGGATGCTGAGGGACTCCACTGCATGAACAGGAGTGCCACACAAAATAGCCTCCCGTACCCTCAGTCTTAGGCTCTCAAATGTAGGACACATGATTTAAAACTACCTGAAGGTGCTACTTATCTCCTCCCTGATATATCCGTGATTACCATCACTGTCATGGACAGGAATGAATATCTCCTCTTCAGTGCAGTGGTTGGTGACAGTGCAGAACATGCACCCCACCCGTCTCAGTTACACATTTGTCTTGGATTTGGAGTGACTGAAGGGTGAAGACATTATCATCCGTGTTTGTGGGAGCTGAACACGATGACTGAAATTGCACCAGCTCAAGTGGTGGGTCTGCATTTTCAAAGCACGGTGTTTTAGAGGAGCAAAATTTCCCTGTGGTCATAAACCAACCATAGGGCACTCTTCCCCTTGGAAACTGCCACCACCATTTCTCTGCACGGCTCCTTCTCTCACCAAGCTTGGCATCCTCATCATCAGAGATGGGGATGTGTTTGCTTGGGCGATGCAAGTTTTACTTGCAAGTACAGTTTTACTGTACTTCCGATTGTAAGTGATGAAAATTGAGTAAAAATTCTGAGCTCCTGAAACACTGTAGACCTGTCTGAAGCCCATTTAAATAAGGAAACTCAAAACTATGCCTTTACAGAAATTTTATATACTTTTAAAAGGATTAAAATTACTTTTTAGATTTGTTATTTCAACCAGCTAGATAGAAACAATGCCCCAAATGATGAAGATAATGCTTTGTTTAACGGATTCTGGAGCTACAAGATTATTCCAAAAATCAAAGGCTGGAATAAACAAAGATTATTCCTCTACACAGAGAACACGCAGTCTGGCTCCTTTGACTGTGTCTGAGTCCTTGCTCCATCAGAGTGCCTAAATTTAAGAATATTAGGAACCCATTCAACTTCACAGAGACTTTTCAACCATGCTTAGAACTTGGGCTTATTCTTAAAGGCCTTGAGTAATGGGAAAGGTGTTAGAGAAGAACATCATCTGTAGCAAAAAAGAGGGAGCGCAAGTTTCTTGTGATGAAAGCTCTACAGGAGAAAGGGATACAGTGCATCTAGACAGCACTGTATAACAAATGACTTGTACCAAACATGGCCATATCAAATTGAATTAACTTCTAAGCACAAAATTACAATTGCAATGACAGTTACAAAAGCACAATACAATGCAAACTTAATCAAGAATGCAGTACAATTAATATACCAATAATGGTGCAAGAACCAGGAAGCATTTTAGAGGATTTTTGAAGAAAGAAGGAACTTTGTTCACCCTACTCATGGTAATTTTCCACTTTTACCATGATGTTAATGAAAAAATCTTTGTGAAGCAATGGAAAACAAAAAGGATGAAATTTTTTTTTTTTAAACTTTTAAAAAAAATCTACTATAAGTCCATAAACACCAAGACATCATTAAAGAAAAAACTGTTCTCAAATAGTATCAGTAAACAGCGTTAATATGAAAGATTCATAAAGACATTGAGTGGGGCATTGGCAAGTCAGGAAACGATGAGGTGGAAAACTTCTGGGTCCAGGCACAGAAAACTCGCAGGATTTACTGTGCATTAACTGCAGAATCATAAGACAGGCATCCAAAAGAACTTGACATCTGGCACCAAAAGGGGGAGTGTGTGTCAAGGAAAGATTTGTGGGAAAGACTTATTGCCGATGCCAACACACACTCGATTACACTTCTGATAGCCTTGAAAGCAGGGCGCACAAAGCCCAGCGAAACACGTAGTTCTGCACGAGAGCACAGAACTCATTCTGATGGAAGAAAATTATGGGAAACTATACATTCTCAGCTTGTATCATTAACTACTATAATCACTTACTGTACACAGCATTATTAAATATTCCCCCAGGATAAAAGGGGTAAATATATTGCTTAAATATTCAGTGGCTGACTGTAAAATTTCATTCCAGATTAACTGATGAAGATGAAGAAATGCTACTGAAAACAAACAATTTATCTTCACTACGCACAGCAGATCGCTCTTGGAATTACGCCAGAGGCTATGCGGGTTTGAATTCAATAGCTGCATTAAAAGAAAACTACACCCCTACTACACACCCAGCTGAACATCACTGAATAAACAGTTTGCTGCAGCACTGCTTAAATAATTCAAAAAGGAATTTTGGGTATCAAACATTTTTCTGAAGTATTGTATCTCTTAATGTATTTCAAATAAATGCTTGTTTTTAAAACTTCTGTTAAAATCCATTAGAGTAAATGGGAAAATGGAAAAGTCAAAGACTCAAAACCAACAAAGGACTGATTTCTAGGAGACGATTTAAGAAAGATTTGTCATCAGTGAGGAAGTCACCTCCAAGGGCACGTATCTTGTAATATACACATGCATTTACACTTACTCATCTGCAACCTTGAGAGATTCCAACTGGCTCTCATAAGTCTGGACAGCATAATTTTAGTTCAGACATATGTGCATCTATATATTTGTATAGAGCTACAACAAAGTAATAAATAAGCAGCCTTATTCAACACCAGAAATTCCATAAACTTTCTCCAATTAGATTTCATTTCCAGCTAGCTTTAACTTACGACTGGAGTGCTCTGCAAAGTCTGCTTTTGCAGGTTACTTCAAGAGTGTATTTCTCCCATTCTTAGAAAATGTAAATAATTTGAAATATTAAAACCTCACTAAATGTTTAATGGCATATAACTACAACGATGAGGAGAGGGAATGCACGTCAAAGACCTTGCTGAATCGGCTGCAGTGCACCTCTGCTGAGGCCTGTCATCCATCATCTGTCAAGAAGAATACTGCTCTGAACTTATACGCGCACCTACATGATGTCTGTATATCCTTTGTATAAAGTCTGTTCTTTCAAATGAAGACCTAATGATTGCGTTAATTCACGCTCCTTAATTGCGTTGCTCAGTAGCCTTATCATAGCTTCTAGTAGAACAGAGAAATCACTTCTGGTAAAACTTCACGCGACCTTCTATGAAAACTGGTGAGACTCAGGCTACGTCCACAATGGCAAATAATGCAGCACAGAGAGAGTGAATCCCAAGCAAAGAGGCTGGTGCCCAAGACCCAGTGCCCACTCTGTGCAGATTTCAAGAGCTGTTACTCCAGGCAGTTGGAGCAGAACTAGCCCATGTGAACCACACACCCAGGAACGGCTGGAGTGCAAGACGTGGATGCCTGGAGCACGCCTTCTGAATTAACATCCTTTGAAAGGAGCTCAATCCACGGGCTTCAAGACTGTAACACGAAGCATACTGAACTCAGCTAAATAGGGATCATTGGAAGAATCAGTTTAAAAGCATCCTTCTGGTTCACGTGACAATGCTAATGTACACAGAGAAGACGCTTTTCTGCTCCACGTCGTACATTGGACAGCTCAGGATGTAGCTAAAACTCAGAGAAGGTGGCAAAAATCACAGGAAAGAGCATTTACTCACAACATGGTGCTACAGAAAATCATAGTGAAGTAATGGCTCCAAGGACTGAGAAGTGCATGTTCAGAGCTGATGCTCAGCTATCTCCAGCAACCAGCCACTGAAGTCTGAAGAACGCCAATTCCCAGAACCTCTCTCAAAAACACTTCAGTGACATGGTTATTCAGAAATAATAGTTCAGCTGCTTTGGCTAAAGACCAAGCTCATCAGTTCTTACTCTAAGTTAGGTGTGATGTAAAATATTAAACAAAAAACATTTAAAAGAATGATGAAAAATTATTAGAACTCCATGAAGTTACGCTAGCAGATGATCTTAGATCTGGGGAAATCAAAAGTCTTCCTGTATACCCCACACAGCAAGAACACCAGCTGCTGGATATTTAACAGCAATGTACGGCCTCATTTCTTCCTCAGGATGGGGGGGAAAAAAAAAAAAAAAAAAAAAAAAGAGAGAGAGATTTTTTAGAGGTACATTAATACACACCAGCAGTCTTGCTTTAGTATTATCTGGGAAAGTTTACCTATAAAGGGATATAAACAAGGTGTTTAAGGAAGGAATGTGTCTCATAAGCATCTCATAGCCAGAAACAAATCCAGGTACCTAACACAACCTCATCCAAACTCGCTTCTTTTCTTGTGTGAAGCAAAGACATTCTTCAGACCTGGATTCTCCTTACCTTTGCAGGGGTGATTTGCACTAAAAGATATTACTTGCTATGGACACTTCGAAAGATTAAAGTTCAGACATATAGTTAAACCAGCATAATTAAAAGAGAAGAATTTTGTTTTCTCCCAGCAATCACTGGTATTCTAGACTCTCTCTATGAGCACAGAGTTGCCCTGAAGTCAAGGCAGCACGATGCCAAACCCTTATTTTGCCTGGTTTGAGCATCCTGAACAGAGATGCCCGGGTGCAGCCACGCTCCAGGGCAGGATTGGTGCCGGCTCCTGCAAGAATTGTTAGGGCACTAACCACCACGGGGTTTGCTCTTTGGTTCCTTTTGCAACGAGGTGACCAAGTCACCAACGGCAGCATCAAACAGACTAGAGCACTACTTAAATAGTGTGTACGACAGGTCAGTCTCATCTCATGTAACGCTTTTAGGGACAGCCTCCCGGTGTGAGGGTGGGAAAAATGTTGGTTTTTTTTGGTCTTGAACCCTGAAAGCTCATGACGGATCTCCTCAGGGCAGAGATCTAAATTTTATGACAACACCTGAGGATTTATATCAGGTCTGTATGACCTGGCAGAGTGCACAATCTGCAAGTGGACGTTTTCTGAACAATTCAGGACTGGTAAATACTTTCACAGAGTATGAAGAATACAACCTACTCTTATCTCTTGTTTTTAACACCTCCCTTCTCGGTATGAGGATAGCAAATAATATTCATATGAGATAAACAAGACTGGAACCCATACAGAAGTATTCCTGAGTCTGATACAGCATCGTTCAGCACACAGAAAGGAAGCTTCTCATGCCTCTCGTGTATAAACAGCTTCATGTCATACTCATTGTTCAAGACTATGCTCCAGTAATATTTCTCTTTTAGATTATGTCTACCTACACACATTTTAAAAAATCATAACTTTTTTCAGGATAACTTTCACCATAACTTCTTTCGAGATAATATCATTCTAAGATTATTTTTAAAAATCCGTAAGTATGTTGCAACCAGAGTAATAACTATCTCTGAAAAATACATTTAACTGCTTTAATCACTATTTTCTTACAGTACTTGATTTCAGCTCCTTTGAACAACCCAGGATCAATAATAACCAGGCTAGACTAGTTTCGAGTCTACATGATAAAAATAGGTAATAAACCGCTACTGGTTAAAGAGGATGTGCCGCGCATAGGTCAGCTGAAGGTCCCAGGTAAACATCCCGTCTGTGTCCTGGAGCCGTGTTTCATGCGTGCCTCCTTCTCTCACAGGGTCCTCCTGCTCAGCTCTAAACATCGGGCCATTGCACCCTATCGATCTTCTTTAAACCTCCAGAATAATAAATTTCAAGACAACACAGCGCGAGCTGACTAAAGCTCTTTAATTACATCACCGCTGAAAGGAAATCATTGATCAACGGCATTATGGGAGAATCAACTGCCCCCCAAACCAGATCAAAGTCAATGAAACGGCTGAGTAGCTGCCCCATTTGGGACTCTTCCCAGATTAGTGCCCATGGACAAGCGAAAGAAACTCTGCTAACACATGCTGCTCACCACGGTTTTGAAGCTCTCCCTGGCAGGTGTCACGCTCTAAGCATGGTTTTTGATTACTCTAATTAAATATAATATTATCAACAGATCTTCATATTGATCCCTAAACCCCCCTTCTAAATAGAAAATTAAAAGCTCCGAGGGAGGGACTTAGAGGCTAACAGGTAGGTTTAATGGGTTTAATCTCACATCAGCTTTCTCTACATTTTATTTCCTAAAAGTACTATTGATTTCTTACTACAGCAAACAGAATTTTAATATTTTCCTCATTAGAGTAACATCAGCTACTTTGTTACCAGCTAAATAAATAAAAAAAAAACCCCAAACACCATGAACAGCAGCACACATCCACTTTTTTAACCAAGACTAACAAAAATATTAAACAAGGTTAAGTGAATAGTGAAGTTTGGTTTTGATTTCAGACCTACTTTAACAAAAACAAACTTACCGTATAGGCATAAGGTGATATTTATCTTGATATCAAGTAAAAAGTTTCTTTTCATCAGCTAGTGACTAAAAAAGTTTAAATATGAGTATCTGCATATAGCATATATTATCATGTACACGAAATGTGCATATGAGAAAGAAAAATGAGAAAACACTCATGAAATTATAATAAAAAGGAGAAGTATTTTGAATTTTTCAAATTTTTTTTAAGTGTACAGTGCAATGGGGATGTTTCTTATTACCGGGATCAATTACACATGAATCAAATCATAAATGACTATATAATCCCCCAACTTTGTCCTTTAAAAACTCATTTAGCGTTATTACTTCTCTCTGGCAGGAGTCGGCAGCGCGCTAATAGGCACGCGTTGCCTCCCTGCCACATCTCTCCTCATTCATTTCCTATTCCCTCAGGTGGTTCTCCTTGCTAATGCCCAAATGGCATCAACCTGTTGTTTAGCACATCCATGAAAAGGCGAGCCTGCTGGCTAATTTACCAAGGGATTAAAGCCCTGAAACCACTTCAATCTGTTACTCTGTCTCGGTGTAAAAGCCCTGCCCCTGACAGTCAGGCTCCCAAGCCAAGGCGGGGGGGGGAGGAATCTCATTTTAAGAAAGAAAAATTCAAAGTGGGAGACATTTAAAGTAATGCCTACACGTGCCAAATACATCAGGTGCAGCTGCACACATTTGCAGCCTAAAAGCTGAAAAATTGGGAAATATCAAGTGTTGCGACAGTGCTAAGGGAATTTTTGTGTTTAAATACGCTGATATTGTAGTTGTTAACAAAATCTGACGCTTTGATAACGTAAACCATGTTACATTGACTGCAGTGGATATTAGAAGTTCTGCACAACTCTAGTTATTTCACCTAATTTTTTTAAATTTTGTATTCATCTGTGAACACGTTGGGTTTATTTCCATGCCCGTGTCCTGTGGGGACAAAGGGGAGGGCTGCGCTGCTATTCCTCTGGCAACAGTCGCTAAAGCCTCATTCCCTAAGGACGTTACGATTGTAAACTGCTATACCGGACACCCACAGGATTGTTAAGCTAATAAAATTAATAGTATTTGCCAATCTGTGTAGGAGCAGGGCTGTCAGGGAGGGAAGGTGATGTCTGTATGTCTGTAAAACCAGCTCTAAGGTTGCACCTCGGCTTTCTGATGGTGCACCTAAATAAACATCTGAAGTCAGGATCCAGCCCACGCCGACTCAAAGTCTTTTGCACTTCCTTCCTCTACCCTCACAAGTTTAATAAACCACACAGCCATCATTTTTTAACATTTTAAAAAGCGAGTGCAGTGATTCATAACTATTTCATAATTAAAATTTTATGGCAAATAGATACAGCCATCAGTCATCTAGTCTGGTACGTCCAAAAAAAGCGAGATTTCAATTTATAAGCCCATGCAGTATTGTATGAGCTACACTGTATAAAAACACATTTCAAGGGAGTTATTGAACTGGGGAAAGCAAAAGTTGTTGGGTTTGTTTTTTTTTTTTTTTAATCAAATACAGTGTAGATTATGAATCTGTTGGCACATCGCAGCAGCTCCATACAGTGACTGATGTTTAAAAAGGAAAAGAAATATTATCCTCTTTCTTCTTCCAGTGCTATACTAACAATGTTAGGTAGTATCCCTGGTACTTCCCAATGCCAAGAATACAGATTTTCTGGAATTACAAAATGCCAGGAAAAAAAAAATGCGTGTCAGTGCCAGGGGTTTCACAGACAATGAAAGCCTGTAAATGGGTGTTTGTAAGATATGCATATTCAGAAATATTTAACATAAGAGCATGATACTCTGGATCCCATTTCAATAAATTTTATTATAGTGACAACATGGAATTCTCTGACTGGCAACGAAAATAGTGAAATTGGTGGTCTAGTATATACACACCCATTTACGGATTTCCAAAATTTGTACTGAGCATCTTGGTTCTCATGAGCTGTAGAATCCATCATTGATGCAGACTTAAAAAGAAATACTGTTCAAAACATGAATCAGGATGATCTTACCTATTTAATATACACAGCCAGCTCATTTTAGTTAGAATGTAGGTAAGCGTTTGCAAATCAGTTTTACAAGTCCACATTTTCCTCACTTTGCGGGATCTGTAAAACCTGCTCTTTTAGTATCATCGTTCTGTGGTTTCTTTTTCTGACTTTATTTAATAGGACATTATTTGTTTAGAAATGCAATAAACCCAAATATTTTAAATAACTGAATGTTTCTCGTACACGTTCTGAAAAGGACTTTTTTCTTAATCTCATAAATATTCCAGATCACCTGGGAAATAGCCTTCTGTTGGAACATACCCAGCTATTAAACCAGTTTTGTTCTACAAAATGTTCTGGTTTGAGATGCAGTGCATGCTACATGGCTTTCCAAGAAATATCTATTTTTAAGATATAAGCTGACATCATATTCCACATATTTCTGCACATACCCTAGTGCCAGATGATAGTAATTCTCTGTAAGAATATTTAGGGATTCCCAACACTCTTTGCAACTATAATACTGGCGGTCAACATTTGAGATTATTATCCACTTCTAAGATGAGAAAATATCTTGTGATTTGCATGGAAAGGTTGGCCTAAGTTTTCCAGTGAAAATTTCTACTTGGAAAAAGAATCGGCTTGTATTTTCACCAAAAAAAAAAAAAAAAAAAAAAAGGCAAAAAGCTAAACATTAGACTTGCTGCTTCAACAAACTGTTATTACATGCTTCACCAGTCCATTAAAGAAAGTAATTTAATCAGTTTGTATTTTCTCAGTAAAATCTCATTCAGAGAAATTTTATTGCCAGCTATCTAAATAGTAAATACTTATTATCCTCTCAAAATGAGTTTTTGCTTGCCAAGGGCAAACCCATTGCTGTTATTGTAGTGCTCTGTCAGAGAAACAAGAAGTTAAAAAGGTTATAAAGATACCATTAACGTCATGGGACTGTCTTGTCGGGACTCAAAAGTGCTTAGTAATTGAGGGTTTTATTCAAAGTGTATTAGCACCCATATAAACGGCACAGCTAATATGATGCTTTAGGCTTTATTTTGTTGCAGCCCTGCATAATCACCTACAAACAGCTGAATACTGTAAATTTATCTGCTGAAGAGCACAGCTCATTTTATCATCTGTTTCTAGGCTGAGTCTTTGAATAAAATGTCAATAACGTACAGCTTAAAGGCACAGACGAGGTGCAGCCAGCCAGGGCCACCAAGCAAGCTCTAATGACAACTAATTGGTGCCGACAACATGTCCTCTGCGCGGAAACAGCACCGGGAAAGGGCATGCGCGGCAGCTTCATTCAGGAAAGTATATTTATCGCCACTAAAAATGCTAGGAATAAGCTTTTAAAAAGTCTATCTGTAGAGACACACTGCAGCAGAAACCTGCAAACGGTACAGCCCAAAAGATAATATTCCTTAATTATCTCGATACATTATTGCAGTGCAGAGCCACCGCAGTAGCGTACCTGGGCAGCAGGGAAGTTCCCCCGCTGCCTGCAGCCCCTGTTTGTGTGGCTTCAGATCACTCTGCCACTTGATCTGATGTGTTTGCTATCAGCTGGACTTGGATTTTGGTGGCAAACGTCGTGGTTTAACCCCAGCCAGCAACCAAGCACCACGCAGCCGCTCGCTCGCTCCTCCCCCATCCCACTGGGAGGGGGAGGAGGATCGGGGAAAAAGGGTAAAACTCGTGGGTTGACATAAGAACGGTTTAATAACTAAAGTAAAATATAATATAATACTGACTAATAATAATAATAATAGTAATGAAAAGGAATATAAAAAAAAAAAAAAAACCAAAAAAAAAAACAAGTGATGCACAATGCAATTGCTCACCACCCGCTGACCGATGCCCGAGCAGCGATCCGCCCCTCCCAGCCACTCCCCCCGTTTATATACTGGGCATGACGTTCTATGGTATGGAATACCCCTTTGGCTAGTTCGGGTCAGCTCTCCTGGCCGTGCTCCCTCCCAGCTCCTTGCACACCTGCTTGCTGGCAGAGCATGGGAAACTGAAAAGTCCTTGCTTAAGATAAGCGCTACTTAGCAACAACTAAAACATCAGCGTGTTATCAACATCATTCTCACACTAAATCCAAAACCCAGCACTGTACCAGCTACTAAGAAGAGATTAACTCTGTCGCAGCCGAAACCAGGACAGCAAACTTGGTTATAATTTATCTCAACAACACTTGACAAAGACAGGGAACAATAATAGAAGCAAATAAAAAGCTCTCTCCTCTGCACTTCTGTTGGTCCACAAGTCCCTCTAGAAGCTGTACTCATTCTGTCGCCTGGCCCTCACCTCACCTTGGGTAAATCTGCTGCTCTCGATACACATCTATGCGAACACGTGAAGAGTCACATTTCTGGACTAGGTTGCAATAAGGTCTACGATGGGTTTTCAGAATGCACATTAATGACTACAGGCATTTTATAAAATACATATCTATATTGCATACATTACAAATGCATGTTTAATTTTTAATTGTCATATTTTGAAGCATAATTTGTTTGAATAAAGTAACATAACGTGAATTCTGTACTTCAACAATAGCTATGAAAAAAGATGCTTATTATAATGAAAATTTAAAATGCATGCAAATTGAAAAATGACTGAGAAAGTGGGGGGGGAAAAACCCACAAAAACTTTCCAGTTCCAATGTCATCTTTCCTCAAATGCTCATAATAGTGCTACTATTGTATCCACAATGTCCTTAACCTTCCCATCTTCAACCAGAAAGCATGGTGTAGAAGAAAAATAAGTTGAGGAGCAAATTTGTTTCTAATGTGCCTACTACAGACAAAAAGAAGTGTGCGTGGAATTATTCAATGGTCATATCCACGTAAAGCAGACGTATTATTGCACAAGCTGAAATTCTAGGCGCTAGAAAAAGCAAGAAAACCAGCACCTCTCATCTTCTGCCACGCTGTAACAACGAAAACGTAGTTCAGCACTGCAGGACACGCTCTAGAAGTACATCCTTTCATGGCCTGGGCTCCACCACCTGCCGATCAGAACTGCAAAATGCCCGTTGACTTTTTCTTGCATAGAAGCCCCATCAACAGAAGTGCGTATAAGGCTACAGCAGGGACAAAAACACTACCTGTTTAGAAATGCCAGACTGGAATGTGCAAACCAACATTTCAACTCAACATCAAAGATCTGGACAAGGTATTTTAAATTGAGACATCATTAAGTACTAAAGGTACTGCTGAAGCAAAGGAGCATGGGCTATTCTCAAGTTCATATTTACAGCTAAAGGAAAAAAAAATACATTCCCTTACTGAAACACTTGCCAACGTCATTGCTGAAGTCTAAGTTGCTCAGTCAGAGGTTTACTAGGAGATGTCATCAGTTCCAAGTATCATTCATCACAATCTCGATTCTTTCCCTGAAGTCTAGAGATTTCCTTTGCCAGGCATATAACATTTAAAGAAAGACAACTAATTTTCAGATTTTCTTCAGGAGCAGAGGATGCTACACCATCAGCTTCAGCAGATCTAATACAACCAGTTTTGAAACACTCATGATAGATTTTGACAAAGGCAGGAGTTTCAGAGAAGCAGGCAAGAAAAGAAGGAAGACGCATGAAATGGAAGTACTGCAGGTTTCCCTACTCAGTAAGTAAATAATGATTCTGGTTAAACTTATGTTTCATGGAAAATAATTTGACCACCACCCACAGGGAATAATTGCAGTTCTATAATACAGCCCAGGACAAACAACTTAATGTAATGTAGGATGATGACAGCACGACGTCCTAATGGGATAATTCGACTATTAGAACCTGTTTATTGCAACTTCATTGAACTGACTGTTTGGGCTAAAATTTTACATGCTTAGGTGTGCTTCAGTTGATTTTTCTGGGTTTTGTTTATTCTGTCTTGCTTTGAAGAGGGAGGTAAATTATCTATGCATAACCGTTTCTGAAGATAGGGACAAGGCCAGATGTTCCGTCTATGTAAAACATGCTGGGGATCTTCTCTTGAAGAAGCTCTACAGCCCCCCACATTTGCAAAAGCACCTGGGATGCAACATGTTCCCATGAAATCATGCCTAAGTTTGCTCAAGCTATGAAAAAGAGATGACTGGAGACATATGCAAACCGCTGTAGCTTAATTCCCTCAGATTTCTTCTCTGAGGAGGCTTAAGCCCAGAACTGAAAAATGAAGCTGAACTTTCTGCAGGGTTTAATCAAACTGGGTCAGGCTGGACACAAAAGCTGCCAGGAAGGGAGATGTCTCTCAAAGCCTTTCCAGCCTGTTCTCTGCCCGAGCGAAATTCTTAAAGTGTGAGATCTAGACCATGTAAAAATAGGTGTACCTTAAGACAAACCACTGGTCAGAATACAATATAAAACTGTTAGCATGGGCAGCAATTCTTGTTGTTGTGCATACTCCAATTTTGCACCCATTTGTCCTGATCAAACACTCATGTGAGCAGCACCAAAGTCTTCTAAGTCTGCTCTTCCTCTCTGCCCTCCTCTTACTCTGCTGCTTGTAGTTGCCCTAACCTTTCCCTCCCTCCATGTCTTCCCCTTAATGTAACTTTTAGCTGCTTTGTACTCTTTCACTCTTCCACAACTTATTTCCTTTCCCCCCTTAGTTTTACCCACACTTCAGACCAGAAAATCCAGAAACAAAGTGTTACTGCAAGTTTGGAATACACAGGAGCCAGAAGCAGGGCTGCAGATGGGTACATCAACGGGAGTGAGAAGAACAGAAACAATTTCCAGGATGAAATTCTGCTGCGTATTTCCAAAAAGCAACTGCTCATATTTCATATTTTCATACCGACACACTAATTAATAGAAACCTGCTAAGAATACCATTTATAGCACTGCATTTTCATTGGAATAAGCTACTAGGCATAGGTTCAACCACTATCAATTTTCAGTGCAAGTTCTTTCTATCAAAAACCTTCATAACATAAGCAAATATAGACATCGCTGCCTTCCCCCTCTGCTTCAGTGTTGTATAAATACGTAACAACATAACTGACACTTTATTTAATCTCTACTGACTATAGTTAACGACCCTCAGCCTGAACACAGCTCCATTCCTATGGAGCTCTGCACTCGGCTGCTCACCTCATGTAGGACCAGTTCAGGGTTTTAAGTACTTGTTCTTTTACAATGTAAATGCAAATAACCCTCATTTCATAAAGAACTGAGAAATCCATGAGAGAGTCTTCCCTTCATGTTTTCTTGCCTTGAGTTGATAGCAATGGAATCACAATTTCATCTTGCTCAAAGAGGCTCACCATTATAAAAATCATTAACATTTTTCAGAAGACTCTCCAAGGGCTTAAGATCAACAGCATAAAATGCTCAAAACCTTTAAGACAATACTCTGATTAAATTGTTTCATTGGGTATTTTAACAACATAAAGGGATACATGATGGCTTAAACAAAGAAGCCTGCCCAGAAATCTTAAATAATAAATTACACTGTAGCCATAGAGAAGAGCAATAGAAAGGGAATTAAAGGGAGGATCTGACATAAAAGCATACAATTTGATTGTTCATGTTAGCCGTGTTTTGAAATACATCTTTTTTTCTTGCTAGGGTAATCAATACAAGTGATATGGCAAAGGACACAAGTTTTCATTACTCTTGCCTTTTATTAAAGACACCACTTTGCCCTTTCCCATGTATCACAGTGCAATTCTTTAATAAGCTTGTGGCAACATGGCTGAAATCATTGTCTGCAGATTTAATTCAGTATGAACTTTCCGTGCTTTTGCATATCGATTCGCATTTGGAAGAGAGTGTTAAATGAAAGTCTAGCTTTTCATTTTAAAAAAGAAGGCTAGAGAAATACATATATATCTCTGTGTGTGTATACATATATATATGGTTTATATCTGCCAATACACTGTTCCAAGTAAATAATAAACGCCATCTCTACCATTTTATCATGTAACTGTTCTTAAAAAGCATCCAGCGTGATGTTTCAACTCACAGCTCAGTCTCTCTCTCCCTTTCACACTCTTTGGTTTAGGATCAAAAGAAGATTGCTGGTGCTTGTTCAGGTCTCCCTACACAGCTAAACACCAGACAAGGAATTAGGAGTTTTAAATGCTACAGGCAAATATAGCTCTAGGCAGTTAGTGTAAGTTTATTCATCACATATTTGGGAGACTTTTTTTGAATAAACTCTCTGAATGCATTCTTCAATTGTTATTATGCGAAGCTCTCAGAGTAGACCATGTGAGGCTTCTTGCTAGCACGTACTTTTTTCAAAGGGAAAATACTCATTTGCCTTTAGATAAAATTATTAATACATATAATACACTACTTGAAGTAGCTGGAGCTGTATTCAGTCTTTGAAACAGTTCTTTTGAATGAGTTAAGTAGGACGCTGTTAGAGGGTAAAAGCGCGTTTCATTGCCAGGACAGGCAATATCTTACCACAGACAAAACAGAGCAACCCTCCCACCCTGTTCTAAGTTCATTCTGGTTCTAACTCCTATTATCAGTTCGGTATGATTAGGCAGATTACTGCCTGATTTGGCATGTATGGAAGCAACCCCACTTGTCTAAAGACACACACACATTGTTTCTTCTGTGAAAACAATCTTTATGCCCATTTTTCTCTTTTCTCCACACCTCTGACACATTGTTATATTTTTCTCCAAGTATCTTTCAATGTTTTTCCATTTAAAATTAAAAACATAAATAAGTTCTGATATCTACAGGTAGCAGCATCCAATGAATGCAAGTAGTGTTAGCTGTGAATTGTGAAGGTCATAGAGCATGACTTCCCTCCCTCGACTCCAAAATGAAGTAATATAGAACGGTGGCCTAGCAACAAAGAAGTGAAACATCAGATAAAGTTCCTGGTTGTACTGCAAACATCCAAATGATCCAGAAAGACCATTATCATTTAAAATAGACATACAACATGTATGCTTTTTACATCTCAGAAAAAAAATAAGTTGCCTTCGTGAGAACAGAAAACAATTTTGTCTCCAGAGACTGCATTTTCATAATGTCACATTTTCAAAAACAACAGTTTCTCAAAATACTGAGAAAGCATGGACTGTTGAAGCTATCTGTTTTCCAAGAAATGAAGGGAATACTTGATCTACCCTTTTGTACAGAGCCCATATTAATTACATTTTAAAGACCAAATTTAACAACAACAACAAAATCATTTTAGCTATCTAAAACTGAAAAAACCCTCTCAAAATAATAGTATTTATAGCATTTTAAAAGATAAAGCCATCTTATTATTACAGAAGTTTATCTTAAACTCTGCTTTTTCAAGAGCATTCTTGTAGGCAGAAAATATTGCCATATAAAATCCTGTCAAAATAACCAAAGTAACCAAACACCCCTCCAACCTTTTTAAATACAGATATTAAAGTTTCATAAAACAAAGAAGTATGAACAACACAAAAGAAAAACAATAATGCCTATTTTTATAGAAATTCTTACTGGTAGTCCCGTAAGTATGAGAATTTCTCTGAAGTCACACAAAAGTTCCTATTAAATGATAGGCAGTCATCCTTATAAAAAGCTTAACACAGCTGCACCACTGGCAGGGGGAATCTTTGCAAAACATCCACTACTATATTTTAAGATTTATTCAGTCGACACCTCATTATCATCTCTAAATCTAATGGGACACGAATGCATTTCATCACAGATGAAAATCTTCAGCGACTGCTAAAATGAAAATCAAAAAATTATTACAATCTAGTAGTTTGGCTTGCAGCATGCATTAATCAGAAATCATAATAAATCCACATGCTTCTTCAGACAGCACATTAGTCAAACAGTTTTGTATGATAACGACATTGACTAATGGGCTCAGAGTTAGAAGGGTCAATCATAAACTCATCAAATGCTTCATTTAATTTCTTAATTTGGACAAACACAATTTGTTTATGGGAAAGATATCAGGTGTTCTTGAATGAATAATGGCTATGAAACCAAACTCCATTAATCAGCTCTTGATTACAAATGACTCAGAGATTGTTTGTTCTAATTTCATTCATTTGGGTCAACAAAGAAAACATGAGCAAACAAAACCACTTGGAAAAAATGGCACACTTAGTTCTCCATATTTAATAAAGTTGTGATAAATATTCTTTCAATAACTGTAAAACAAGAATTTTATTACCCACAGTAAATACTACTCTTGGTTCAAATTAAAAAATTAATATATATGATTTACAAGAAGATCATGTAGGCACGAAACAAGATCTTCAGGTGCTGGACGACCGTACTTCTGAATTCAGAGCAACATGCTTGTATTTCAGGTTTTCCTGAAAAGATGAATGTGTAAAGCAGAAAAATGGCAGGTTTTGATTTCCACTTGCTGTGAAATATTTCGAGAAAATGATGCAATTTAACATGTTCAACAAGTAGGCAAGCGAGCTTAGCAGAACTGACAGGGAACTAAGAGGAAAAAAGGCCCATGGACCTGTGTATACCAAGATTCACAAATTCCTGCTGTTGTTTTCCAAGCTTTAAGATTTTTAAACCCAGCTTGTATTTCTGCACCCCATTAGCATTCAGGAATAACTCTGCACTTCGTTACTGTGCAGAAGAACAAAAGACATTTTTCACAGTTTGTTTGCGAGAGCGGGGGCTGTATTCAGGAGGAGCCGTCACCAACATCGTTACGGACACCGCGATCAGCTTGAACTGCCCGCTGCCCACCAACTTCAGCCACGCACCTAGTGACCAGATCTCACCTTCCTCCTCCGGCCGAACACCACCTCTCCCAGCTCAGGCCAGTCCCCGGACCCTTCGGGCTGCACTTCTGTCCCAGTTTGAACCACAGCGTGCAGACCCTTGCAAGCACATGAACTTCCCAGCACCACTCCTAACCGTACCTTACAGCCACCTAGGAGTGGTATGAGAGGAGGATTTCCTCCGACGACCGGTATGGCAAGACGCAAATTCCAGCAACTGAAAGATCATCTCTCGGTGGAGATGCCTTCGTGTTCCTCTGCTCCATGGCAGAACGGGCTGCACTGTACAGCAGCAATATTGACTCCATCAATACCTGGCTCTTAAACTTAGGGCGTTTTGCGGTAGCAATGATAGAAACAGAAATATTCATCTTTGATTAAAAGTCTGCCTTTTTCTGTGAGTATATACTTAAATACGATAATGATAGTTAATTCTGTATCTGCAGTTCAGGTACCTTTACTTCACACGTAGCAATGTGTATTTCTGGACAACCCTGAAGTTCTCTCCCAGTTGAAAAATAACAGTAGATAGGGCACTAATTACTAATTACAACTTCTAATCTCAGTCTGGAGCTAAGGAGGAACTGAGGATGACACGGTCACACGTGAGACTAAATTCTGGGACATGGGCTTCATGCCTGCTCCGTCACAGACTACCCGTGACTGTTGGTAAGTCACTGAAACTCCCTGAAACCGTTGCTCTACCTCAAAAGGGCACCGTGATCTAAAATCCATTGATAGATAGGGAGTATTTATCTATTAAATTATAGGTGCCTTGGAAATGCCTACCAGCTGGAGCATGAGCAAGGCCTCCTATAATTATCTCTACACTCAAAAACTTGCAGGATGCACCGTCATGACAGTCAGAAGGAGCAAGGACATTTTATTTCTTTTCCACTTACTTCTCCCTTCAGCAAGCTGACAGAGATTCTGGCACACTTCACATCTGGAAATTAGTCGGAGAGGCCCTCAACATTTAAACACGCAATTCGTGCCCACCAGCCAGAGCCAGTGCTGCTGAGCAGATCGAGCACTTTAAAGCCCTTTTCTGGGCATTCGTGCTATAAAATCCAGCCAAACGCTCTCCAGTTTCACTTGGAGAAAATCTAAACTGAAGGGTGGTAAACATCCAGAGATTTACAGGGTACACTGTCATAACATATCTTAGGGGCACGCATTCTGGCTAATGCTTTAATGACACAGACCGAAGCAGGCACCTATACAGAGAAGATGGCGCGACAGATCAGGTAAAATGTGAGAAATAAATATTTTGCTATCAATATTACGACATAACATTTCCCAAAAGGCACGCTTAAACAGAAACTAGCCATACAACCACATATGGTTTCTGCAGCCCACACAGTGTATAATTAAATTACCGGGCAAAGTTGCTAAATATGAATTGATATAAAACTTAAGCTAACTGAAAAATTGTCTTTGACTTAAGATCAATAGCAGGACTGAAAGATTCATCTGCACATAATTAGCACACATATTTGCATCAAAATCATGTATACCATATGCTACAATATTACTGAAAACCCATTAGTTATAAAGTAAGCCTGAGATACTTTTGTTTCTTGGTAGCACAAAAAAAGGTCTCAGATAAAAACCTAACAAAAAAATGGAAATTCTAAAAGCTTTAGAATTATTTCTAAAGGCAATAAATGTTCATTAACTAATAAAGTTACTATAAAGTCTACTTATAGGCTCTGGTTTACATTATGGCATCCCTACTCACCGGCTTCTTAAACTAGAAAAAAAATATACATTCTACAAAAATAGTTCAAAGCATTTTTTTTTTAATCTCTTGTAAGAACTTGAAAGAGGTTCATGAAGTGAATGGCTTTTAGACACCAATACAATGGTATTATAAATTGCAAAAGTGAATTATTTTGTTTCAAACACATTTTATTCTCTACCCAAATTTGTTTAATTAAAATGCCGTATTTTTTCAGCAGTCATGAAAATGAAGTTGAATTAATTATTGAAGTAATTATTGATTAATCAAGTGTTTACTTTGCTCACCAATGACACAAAACAGCTGCACTTCAAAATCACATACCCTGTAAGGACAAGACCACTAATATGTTAAAAAAGTAATTACTTGGAGTAATGACTCTTTTTTATATAGTTGTTGGTTTGCATGCAGAAAGTATTATTTTTTTTTAGTACTCTAATGAGATTATGTAGCTGTGCCAACAAATGTATGAAGAAATGTATTTAACGTCCAGCTGCATAAGCACTTGTGCATGGCTATGAAGCTCATTGGTGTAGACTGTCCAGGTGAGTTCAAATACTTTCTGCATCTTTCTGAAATTCAGCCTTAAAATACCTGCAATTCTCATAAAACACACAATATAAAAATTAGCTACCAAAAATTTACTCCAATATACACTTTCTTGATTTTTTTTTTCATCATTTAATTCTTATATCGCTCAGCGTTTGTTCAAAAGTGCTCTTTCTGCCGATGTCGTCAACTAAATGGTTTTTGACACAGAAATCTGCTGAGTAGGAATCAGCAGCTGACCTAGAAACTGGGTTCACTAACTCCATAATCAGATGAGTTTCCTAAATCAGCTCGTTTTCAAGAATAGAATGAAATCTTCCATCTTCAAATATGTACCTACAGCAGAAGAGTATGCTATGAAAACTTCTGAGAAATCACAATGATTTCAATAAATCAAGAGTTGTGAACTAATCTGTAGAGTATGGGGACAGGATTATAGATGGAAGAATAAATGTTCAGATCCTTATGGAAAGGATGAGCTCACTGAGAGCCCTGAAGTCCAGAAAAGACTACCTTTTTCTGGAGCTGTGGAAAGCTACACAGCCTTTTACTCCACAACTGAAGAAAGAGCATTCGGTACATCAGATAGCAGCAGAGAGAAATCAGACTGCACAGCCTACTTGGATGACCTTGTGATCCAGGATGATACTGGAATCACAAGTGTAATTCCAGTGTATTTACCTTTGAAAGAACAGAGGCAGGGAACAAAACCAAACTTCCGAGTGGTGCAGACTCACTACAGATCAAAATTCCCACCCGGGTTTGCAGTTTCGTAGACCCTGAAAGAACCACCACCCTTCCTCTTCTTACAGCGAGACCTCTTCTACGAATTCTTCAGACATCAAATGTTTTGTTAAGAAATAAGCATAAAGCTTACTTATCGAAATAGAGACCAGGACCATTCATCAATTTTTTCAAACTGTAGTCTTTCATTAGTCTATATATTATGCAAATCATATTCTTGAAAATTTAAATCTTCTATTCATGTCTAGACTCCTGGAATATAAGGAATATAATTAAGAACATTTTCTCTACTGAAGAACACCTGTATCTGTTGTGATCTTGCTAGTACAAAGCTTAAAAAACTTAGGATGAGGCTGGGTTGAAAAGTCTGTGAATGGGAAATTCAGGTATGTAAACATACTAACGAGCATTCAAAATTCTTGGGAAAAGTGCAGAAGTTTTGGATTCATTTTGGTGGATGAAACTGCAATTTTATTTATAGTGATCCTGTAGAAGGAAGAGAATGAAAAGATACTCAGAACACTTTTGGATTGCCTTAAGCACCTGATGCCCTCTCCAAAATCTGGATGCAACAAAAATCAAGGTTCTTGTCTGCCTATGACAGGCTGGATTTAAGACGGTGTTAAACACTTCCAAGCAATAATTTGTGACTATAACAACAAGATGCTAACATTTTTTTTCGTTGAACAATGTCCAAAGGAATTCCATGGTATCAGCTATTTTTAGGAACACCAGGGGAGCGGGGAAGAAATAATTCACTGTAGATCAAATTGTTGAAAACATATATTCACTGTAGAAGAATAAAATGCCCTATGAACTTCCTGTGTTAAGTTCTTCCTTAAGTTTCTGCTTGATCTTCTGGCAGAAAAGTACTTCTGAAGGACTTCAGTTTCACTTTTGGGGTTAATGGAGCGACACAAAGGAAGCAAAACAGGTAATGAAATCCACAGATGCGGTTTCTTCCATTTATTTCCAATAATGAACCGAGAGAAGTGGGGGAAATATTCAGACCTCCTACCAAAGCCTCTACTAGTTGGCTCTAAGTGTTTGGAAAGACAGACAAAATAAGACATTAGGCTGATGAACATAATTCAGATTTGGTACTCTGGGTACCAATCAAGAGCGTGTTCAGTCTCTCAGAGGAGTGGGAGAAAACATCACCCAGGTCAGATACACCTGGATAAAAGCAATAGTCTGTTGTTACTCAGTCATTCAGGAGTAGTCATAGAAGTAGCAGTCCAAGAAACTTAATCATTATCTCTTTGCATCCTAATTGGTATGCACGAAAGGATCACCATGTATGTTTGCATGTCAATTAGAAAGGTTGCAGATGGGAGGGATCTATCTCGTTGCATTAGTTTTTTGCAATTCACAAATGCAAGACACTACTGTTTCATGCATTTCTTTATTTCCTATATTAACCAATGACATATAACCTCTCTGTTCAGCACAAACCACATTTAACCAAACCGTCAGTCACTACTGCCAGCCCAAACCTCGATCAGTGCCAAACACTACACCCATGCCTGTGGTTGCCCATCCCTGTACCAGTCAATTCTTAATGCTGTCTAAGATGTGCAAATAAATAGATAATTATCTTAGCATTTGAAAAAAACTGTCATCAAGGATGTATTGCGATAGCTATGCCTCGTGTATGTTTTCAGAACAATTGCTTTATCTTTCCTCCACCCACCTTCCTCTTCATTTCCCTCTCAAGTTCTCAGTCTCATTCTCAAGTTTTCCGTATCGCTTGCTCACATGAGGAATACAGAGAGGCAAAACAGCAAAACCTTCTACTCCTGACCAAACCTCAGCCATAAAGTGAAGAGATATCACGGAAAGAGTATTGAAACAACAAAGGCATTAAGGAAGAAAAACTATAAACGGCAATTTCTTGGGGCTACAAGCAATTAATGCTTGCAGTTGAAACCACAGCAGCAATGGGAATGACAGTTTCTCCTCCGATTTATTTCTGAAAACAGGAAAAAAATCCTGGCCTCCTCAGGACAACCGTGCAAAGTGAGCTTCATGAAGTCCAACCTAAAACTTCTTCTAATCCACTTTTGTTTTTAGTCTTTTAACAGCTTGTCCTCAGTATAAGACCATGATACAAATTTAATCTTCAATAATTACTACATGCTATTTTGTAGCCTGTGATATAACAAAACCCAAGGTCCTGATCCTGTGCCTGAAAGCCCTCTCAGAGTGAGGGACCAGGAGGTTGTCAACTACAAATGCTTGCTGGAAGCACCAAAAGCGACCAAGTTGCCTGCGATGGGATGGGGACAAGCTATTTAAAAGACGCAGCGATTTGAGGCAGCTCTTCGCATCCTCTGCTCAGACATTACACTTGCCTGTGCCCACATACACGTACCCAGGTCTTGCTTGTTTGGTGGCGTTTTCGTTAGGAACAGATTCTTATCCGTTCAAATTCTCCTTAGCTTGGGGTTCAAGAAAAGCTGCACAAAAAAACACCTTTAAAAACATTTTTGGCGCCTACATGCATGTTTGTCATATAGAGAAAAGGTAATTCAGTAAGACATCTTTGCTCACAGAACTGAGATTTTGATATAAACAGAAGCAAAATTCAATTATCCAAAGCGTCAATAGACACTACTCAAAACAACTGTTTAAAATTGATAGAAATAAGAATTTTATATTAAATCAAACTGAGCATACCCACATAGTAACTATATTAATCTCTTTTTCAATATTCAGCAACTTTTAAGCTTGTTATAAGTTCAAATTCTGACAATTTCTGGGGAATGCATTATTTTAAAAGCTATTTTTAAATTTCCACGAAACAGGTAAAATATTTTATGTATTATTTCATCCTTTATGCATATATACCAACACATGTTATCCATCCTCCTAAAATTGTTTGTATAATTAGAAATTCAAACTAAGGCCATCAAGTTTTCAGTGGAAAGAACACAAATAGCAAAATCAAAAGAAAACCATAATCAAAAAGAGAAATCCATAAACATTTTATAAATCTGGCATTTAAAAATAAGCACCAATAAAAGGAAATTTTTCATACTTGTTGCCACCTGCCTGCCTTACTACTTTGCATAGCTAGAAAAGAGCAAAATAGAGGCCAACCTATTTAACTAAACAGTTTTTATTAAAGTAAAAGAAAAGCAAGAATCTATGAAGTAGCAAGTGATCCTATTAGTTCCACCAGACTAAAATCATACAGTCTACGTATGTGGTCCTTTCAGCCACATCTGTTATGAGCCATTTTGATACCAGCAAGTAGAGAATATCTGACTATTTATTTATCAGGCACTGAGTGCAAATTAGGATTTTTCTCCCCAATAACATGGGTAATAATGGGTAGATTTTAAAAAATGCAGTAAGTATTACAAAACACTTGCATTTTTACAACAGCTTGTTGTAAACAAGCCAAAATACTTGTTATATTCAATAATTTTCTTTTTAAGGAATATGTAAAATGTAATAAAGATGCATGGTACAAAATTAAAGGGAGCAATTTGATAGTATAATTCAAAGATAATGAGTTAAATATCCAATATCCAGAATTGCTGCCAAACAGATCTGATAAATGTTAAATGCTTACGATTTGTATTCATCAATTTTTACCGCATATTGCTAATGTCATATTAGTGCCTCAGTTCTGAAGTTTCCTTTAAATAAACTGTCAAGAATTCTTTGCACAAAAATGCTCTATTCTTGAATGCTCTTTCAGCGATAGATTGAAATGCAGATTCCAAAAACAGATCAGTCACTTATTTCAACTCTAGACCTTTGAAAATCCAGATCAATTGCCTTTTGTCACTGTCTCTATATGGAGAGTAAGAAATTTCTACTTATCACCACAGAAAAATTTTCAGGCTACTTTGGTAAAGGCAGCCAGATTGATAGTTTGAAACATCCACACGCTATTTCTTATCCATACATTTACATTTTGGAATATTCATCCATATTTTAATCTTTATGAGAAAACACGGGTGCCATACAACAATTTCCGGCACAAATTAACCGCCTTTAAAGTTTTGAGGTTTTCTGTGAAGCTTATGGGTTTTAGCAAGGCAGGATTCGAAGCAGGGCAAACTTTTTCCTTAAAATCAGCGATACGAGCAAGCAAACGTTTAAGACAAAACCCCAGCTCAAATCTTCTGCGCTTCTCCGTCTCTCGGTAATGAAGTCTGGGAAAGAAATCACAGACACCCAAGTGGTTTGGCAACTGTAAGTGACAGAAGCTCAGCTAAATCCTCTGTTTACACTGGGGATTAGCCGGGTAGATTGTGCGCCGCAAACTGAGCTGTCGATGGTCAAGGGAACCTGCTCCCTGTCAGCCCGTGGGGCAGCGGCACAAAGCCCGGTCCTGGTAGGAAGTGACCCATAAACGTATCCCTACGAAGGATTTATACAAAGCCAGTCTGCCTCATAGAAACTCCATATGACCATTAACTGGCCTGCAAGGCCTGCCAGGAGGCCTAATTACAGGTCTACAGAGCCCAATAACAAAAGCTGAAGAGCTTTAGCCTAGGGATGATCTGCTTTATACTGACTTGAGAGAGTCCATATAGAGTGACAAAAAGAAAGAGGTTTAGCTTTAAAATTCTCCCAAGAGACAAAGCATTGTAGCTAAGTCTGGAAGGCCCACATGCAACATACTTCAGATAGGCTTAAACATACCACCCTCTCAAAATTAACATTCAACTATTGCCTGCTTAACATCTGCTCAAACATGGCAAGTTGCTGTGATATTGTTCGAGGATGCTAAAAAGGCTTTCTTGGATCTCAATGTTAAGAAGGGTACGTAAATAAAGTCGTGCAAATATAAATTTATAGCTGAGACCAACAACTTCTACTGAATGACAGTTTTTATAAATCAAAAATCAGTTGCCTTAAAAATTAAAGTGGAATGCTTCAGTATCTTCAAGTATTGCCCTGCTTAATGAGAACAAAGATACTGACATTAATCTACACCAACAAAGAAAAAAAATATTTAGCAAAGTGCATAGCAAAGGCAGCTTGAATGAAGGACTTGGAGACAAAACTTCTTGACAGCGCTATATTACCTGAATATAAAAATCGCCATCGTCCCCTCCTCCTCTCACAAATACAGGTGAGTATTTTTTATTTTACCAGCTCTCCCACAATGAGAGATCAGAAGTGACATTTCCCATCCCCAAAACGCACCAGCAAAAAAAAAAAAAAAAAAAAAAAAAAAAAAAAAAAAAAAATCCAATTAAAAAGTCTGGTTTACTATTTGCTATCTTTTGTCTTTCGGAGAAATCAGTTATTTCCTAAATTCAAATCTAAGTTAGATTCTAAAAGCAGATTTTCCCAAGACACTAAATATCCACAATTCCTGCTGAGGCTGATCAGTTAGCCATTGGACCTACCTTCCCTAAAATCAAGCGCTCTGGTGATGAAGAAAGCAGTGAAGAGCAAAGGGAACACAATAACGTATAATTAACTTTTTTAAACTATGGCCGCTGTACTAGAACAGGACTTGGAAAAGTTGACATACTGAAATCACTTTCAAACCTATATTCTGTAAATCCAGAACATTATTAGTGTATTTCAATATACCACTTTCTCTTGCTTAAAAAGCCACAGGGATAAAGCCATTAATTTCCATGTCAATAGGTTGATGTGAAGCAAAAAAAGTGATACACACAAACATCTTCAGACTGAGAAGACAACTCTAACATGTAAATATTTCACTGAAACACCAGAAGAAGAATAAAGCAAAACAAGGACTATCTAAACCTTTTTGTACCCAAATTCTTTTGGAAATCACACCCCTTATAAAGTGCCTCTTGTCCGTAGCTAATGCCGTTGTCTGCGGTACTTGGCATGAAAGCAGGGTTAGCTGTTTCACTAGCCTAACGCACATGAACAGAGTGCAACCAGCTTTTGGACTGACATTTCCTATGCTTGGAGAAAGGTTGGGAATTCCTGCTTTTAAATTTGAACAAAATATCCTCAGACATTCCGCGCTCTGATAAAGCAACAGCCCAAATGCCTTCTCTTAAAAAATATGCGTGTATATTGCATACAAATATGCATTTGTTCCTGTGCCCAATTTGAAGAAAGCACCTGAACTTAAGCCCTGACACCAAATAGTTTTCCCTCAATTCTATATATGTTCCAGGTACCGAGAGAAGTTTCAAATGAAACAGTTATCAACGATAAAGAATTGCTCCTGAACAAGCTTGGGCAGCATGACTCTTCATATTCACACGCAGGCTGGAGGAGACCGCCGGCAGCGTAGACGGGGCACTATTCCCAGCAGAGTGCCAGTTAACCTGCCACCCTTCCTTATCTGTGTTTAATTAGTCAATATAAGTCATTAAAGCTACATTCTAATACCATTTCCAGCACAGACAAATGTGATAAAAATTAACTTCTCCAGTTCAGCAGGGACTTGTTGCAAAGTTGTATCATCACTTACAGGCAATTTCTTTTCTCAAAATGAATGTCCAATAGCACACACATTCAGTTTTTCCATGCGTACACAACAAAATTACATCCCAGTCTCTCTTCCCTTTTTCAGGACAATGCTTTAATCTACAGTAGCAGCACTGACAGAGGATACATCGGAATTTAGACCATTTGATGGGGCTAAACAAAAGGGAAATTTAGATAGTAAAGGAATTAAATTTAAAATATCATGAGGCTATGGCAAACAGCAGATTATAAACTCAAGTAGTAGATAAATGTACTGCTGGGAAAGGCCATAAGCAAACTTCAAAACCCACCATCAGCTTGAATTTAAAGTCAGACTGCTCTTACAAAAAGCACTGATATTTTATAGGCAAACTAGCTTCGGTTTACGTACATCAACATTTGTCCCCTTACACAGTTAGGTACCATTTGCTATATTTGTGTTACGCTTATCCAAAGGCATTTCCAGTATATTAAGAACCAAAAAATTGGCTAAGTAAGAAAAGTAAATTTTCCCTAGGTTAATTCTTTCAAGGTATAATAAGATACAGAAATCTTCAGAATGAAATGAGCAAAGATTTTTGAATACAAACAACGTAAGAAAATGTTAGACTATCGTGGGAGATGGGATATTAACAGCATGGAAATGGCAGGGAAAGGGGAATGGAAATGCCAACATAATGGCATGTCAAGAGAGATGAACAACGAAGGGAACTTCCCAAACTCTCCAACACTTGCTGGTAATTTTGAGCCATTGCAGAAGGTAAGACTGTTTTGTTTGTCCAAACCATAGAGGAGTACAGTGTCATTAACAACCATTAAAATGCAGATAATACATTTTGACTAAAGCACAGCTTTTTTCCCCACTTAGTGGGATTGGAGCAATTCCTATAACATGTACAGCCAGATATTCTACAAGTCCATTCACAAGTTCGGGATGGATCCTATATCGAGCACTACATAGGCAAACAACAGCTTTGTTCATCATTACTAAAGTACAGACTCAAATTTACATTATATTCAATTAAATCATGCAGCATCATGCTACAACAGCAACAATTAACCTGTTGGTTGTGAACTCCTTGAAAAGCTGCTCAGTAACAGTCTAACATTGATTTCTTTTTATTTTTTTAAACTTAAAGGTGAAAAAAGGGCTGATTTTGCAATGAGTAAACACACAAAAAGATATTGAAACAACATTATTAACATTTCCAACACTCCTCTTACACCAATTTAATAAAAATTCAATTTAATTGACTGAATACAGGACTGGGGGAAGAAGGTGGGGGGATGATCTCATAAATGCCTGAGATTACCAAGACTTAAATAAAGCCAAGAAAGAACTTCTTGCTGTATTTTGGATGGTAAGAGAAACAAACTGATTAACTCTCTTGAGTTATTTATGAACAGCTTGCAGCTTCAATCTAAGTTTCAGACTTCAGTTGTGAATATTTGAATTTAACAATGTCATAGACCTTTTATATGTTTTTGGAAATTTTTGGGACCCAGGTCATGATGATATACAACCCATAGATATCTTTTACACATTTCCCAGGTGTTAAATTAAAAAATGAGGTGTGATAGATGTGAGTAGTATACACAAATTGTGCTTTTTTAGGTCAGTGCTGTCACATCTATTTTATAATTATACGCTTCAAAGATTTATTAAAAGTTATGGAGAATAATGAATGCATTTGAAGCTATACAATACAAAAAAGGTAGATGCATTTTTGAAAAAAATATCAGCAACGTGAGAGATGGGTATTCCTTAAAACAGAAGGTTTCCATAAGAGGAAAAAATAAAAAATGGTATTTCTTGGAAATTGCTGTTTATAAGTTAAAAATACATATATGAGAGATGACAGCTGAACTAAAGACAAATACGTATTTATTACAATGCATACGAAATACTGAAAGCTTTCCTTTTTGCATGACAAACTGATGAAGTTTTACTGGGAAAATTAAAATAAGATATAGAAATTAATTAGGATTACTAACCTCAACAGAGACTACTGCTTTAGAGCATTAAATCTTTATTTTAATAATCTGAAGACAAATGCAAGTACCTAAAGAACATCCAGTAACGTTATATAAAAGAATCGTTATTCATTTATAAATTTATTTTAATTACCACAATCCTACTACAGTGTAAGGTTCTTAACGTGTTCACAATCACGGTGTAAGTGCATCAAAACACAGGCAGCTCTTGTAAATGCCCGTTTGGAGACCGGGCGAAGAGAGGACACAAACCTCCGCCGCAAACCCGGCGCCGAGCGGGGCGTCCTGCCGTGCCAGGCCACCACGAGGGCGGGCGACCCCCGAGGCGGCACGGAGCAAAATGGACCTCGGGCTAAGTTACAACCACCGGTCAAACCCACAGCAACTTCCACAGGGGAAAACCTGAGAAGTGCACGTCAAAGCTGCGTGCTGAACACTATCAGATTAGTAAAAATAAACCAACGAAGTGGCCCTCCGGTCCTTTTGGGAACAACCGTGTCTCTGAGCTTTAACGCGGACTTCGATACAACATTTGCAAAAAAGGCGGGATAAAAGGAATGATCCTCTCGTCTTTGGTGCAGTAGGACAACGATTTTTTTAAAAGTTCTAGACCTTCCATCGAACTACAGGATTTCTCCAATTTTTATTTAAATTAAATATAGTTAATTAATCCAAAATTAAAAATAGTTACCAAGACACACATCTGGCCTTCCTTCTTACTCGTGCTAGACTATATAGGAATGTTTCTCTCTGTAGAGAACTAATATGTAGATCAGCCTCTTGATCTGACCCTTTTGGAAAGCTTGCTACATATTTCAGCTACCACTTCAAATAAATAAATACAAATATATACATGCACTAATTCAGTTCAGTGCTAAAAAATAAAGAAACAAAAGCAAATTTTTGAGAGCACAGAATAAAGTCGCAGCAGCAGGAGGACAAACACATGAAGTCTGAGTGCTGGTTCTCAACAGCAAATAAAAATTACTTATTTTTATCTCCTTAAAGGGATTTACTAAGTGCCAGTGATGATGCACACCAGTTTCATCTTAACCAGAAATTGAAGTGAGCTATGGAGAAAGGGACTTTGCATTTGCCAAACAGAAAAGGATAAAATTACTCTCCAATATTACAAAAGTTAAATACATTTTTGAAGAATATAATTTTACTTATAATAGCAACACTTACCAGCTGCCTCAAGAACCAGCTGTAATCTAGCTTTGGCCTGTTCAGCAGGAGTCTGAAAAGAGAGGATTTATAAATCTCCATAACTGTTTGCACATTCAACACGCGAGGTCACACGTTACCGACTACGGCACTGCCATCACCAACGGGGAGCTCCCACCTCTGCGAGTGACGCGGTGCTACACGCCATCCAAAGAAACTGCCAGACTGAAATGAGTACTATCACATTTGAGTTAGAAACTATCAGAAATTTTCAGAGTTGACAGAAAATACCATCCCGATGAGGTAGCGCTGCGGCACCCTGACCAACGTGAGCACCCACAGCCACGGCCAGGCTGAAGCCCACCTCCAGCTCCTTTCCCAGTCCTCCAACAGCAAATCCTCCCCAGCTCCTTGGTGACCCCGTTACACAAAAATACACGGCTACATAAGCATGCTCAAAATCTGGTTTTAATATGATTAATATGGCGAGTTTTTCACACTTCTTCTGTTATCTGTTTTGATTTTTTCCTCTCCTTAAGGTATTTCTTCACATCTGTTGGGTTGAGGAACATATTGTTGGCTGTGCACCCACTATGCTAATTATTCCAAGTGATGTTTTACTGTGTCCAATGTGCTTGCCATCCCTCTAATTTTGAAGCCACTCAAACGTTTTCACAGTTAAATTTATACACAAACCACATTTGTCACGGAGTTCAGAAGTTGATTATTTCTGTAAGCATCTGAAAAGTTTGGGAGGTTTCTGCTCTGCACTAAAACCAAAACATGACGGAAATTTTTGGTGTCATTGTTCAGCTTTGAAAACTCTTCTAGGCAGATATTGCTACTAGAACATTTTTTCTGATAACCAGTCTAAGTTTGCACCCTCCCAGTTTTACCCCATTAGCCATACAAATATTAATCAAGGTAATCAGGCAAAGCTCTTCGCTATGAATGTCCCAACTGTTGATGCTCTGTAGGGCAAGAGAGTTAGCTTTTCTCAAAATCTCTTTCAACCAGAGACATCTCAGATTGCATTGTGCTTGAACACAGATTTTTACAGCAGGATTGATCTCATATTACTATAAAATATAATCCATATTAAATTGCCTTCTTCTAATTCATCAAACAACCACTTTCTGCTTTTTAGGGGCTTATTTCTTTTTATTTATTTATTAATCCTTTGTTTTACATTATGTCTACATGTATTAAGAGAGGCTAACTGATGACAAAGAACAATTCAATTTCTACTACAAGAATTTACAGACTGCTCCTTTCATTAGCATGCAATATGAAAGATGTTACATTAATCCACAGATTGAAAAAGGAAATTTAAACGACGATCCAGATTTTAGTTGTACAGAGGTCTAATATTTTTAGTTTAGAATGTTGCTAGCTGTTTGCACAAACCCAAAATTATTGGGCAAAATTTATTACTATAACTACTATACCAACGCTGCCATTAGAGTTGGCCACAAATCTTGGTAGCAGCAAGAAAAATCTTGAAATTTATTGTAAAAATATCTACAAATTTCTTCCTCTTGCAATGAACTAATTATTACAATATGTTTTGGCATATTAAATACATCACTAGAGGAAAGAAAGGAGAGGAAGAAAAAGATCTGCTTTCCATCCAGAACAAACTTGCCCAACTTACTAAGTTTCAGAAAAGCCGTACTCGGCTTTGTGGTTTTTCCATTCCTATGACAACTTCAGATTAAAAAAAATCACCAGGGTTACTTCAGTATGGCAAAATATTGCAGTGCAATTTAGCAGAGAAGGAAAAGTGTTTGGTGTAAAAATACTACCTGCGCTCACGTCTTCACACGAACAGTCCAAGTGTTTGTGCATCCCCACCCATCAGCTGCGTTCTGGCATCCAGTAACGCTTACATTGCATTACAGCAGTCTCCTACATTTGTTTTGTTCGTTCTCTAACAAAGTGTTTGACTAACTTAACTGACCCACCACCCTGTCTGGGCCACAGCGCATCCCCACAGCCTGAGCAGTTGGCACGAGCATCCTCCCCGGCTGCGACTCACTCCTACGGGCTGCCCAACGCAGGCAGCAGCACGAGCCGACGCATTTCTAAAGCGGCTTTTTTTCTGTAAGACTCAAGACTGTCTCAAATGCTATGGGACGGATTGTATTAGGAGATAGAATACAATTCCACTAATTCATTTCCATTCTTACAGCGGTTATCCAGTTAGATATTTAACAAAAATACCTGGATCTCTCAAATGAAAGGATCTCTTCTTTTTGGCCATGGAACAGTCTGTTCAACACTACAGACTAGAGAAAGAGATGTTTCACTGACAGTCGTTAGCATATTCAAAGCCCACAGTGGCAACATCTAGCACCACCACACCAACAATAATTCCCTGAAAGAGCAAATACTAAACCAGGCTCCAGACAGAGGAGAAGGGAAAGCAGCGAGCCGCGGTACAAGTGATGCCTCCCAGCACTAAACATGAAGCCCCACCAATACTGACACAACTGCTCCCCCTGCTCTGAAACGCTCCACACAGCTCAAAATGCCTTTTCCCACTCCTCTCATGTAGGTATGAATGTGTCTTGTCGGTATAAGGTAGCCTAGACTAAAACTCTTCTTTTACTCAGCAATATCTCATTGAAAACTGCACATGCAGCTGCTTTGCAGGCGTCTTCCCCTCTGCCCTGACTGCAGCCCTAGCACTAACTGATGCTCAATTGCTTCATGGACATTGGTATACCCACAGGAGAACCTGGTACAGATGCCTTTCTATTATCAATCGATACGCCCTAAACAATGAATAGATGAAGGGTTCTTAAATAAAGGTTACTAGCTTGGCTCCAGAAAGCATTCGTCCAACTGGTAGATGAGGCCAACGCTCTGAGAAAATGGACAAAGATGAATTCATCTGAAAATTACAATTAGACCCCCCAAACAAGCCGTTAGCAACGTGTGAGAAAGACCGACTACTGGAGGTTAGTATTGATTTAGAAGACCATTAAGTGACAAAATTCAGAAAGAGCCTCAGGAAACTTAAACACGATGAAATGATTGGTGTAGGAAACATCAGAGTGATGTCGAGCACAAGTTGCACAATAAACCCTCATACTTTCCTTACGGTCTTAAGCATAACACAGAAAGAAAAGAATTCAAAACAGTGTAAAAAAAATAATAGTACCAAGTATTTATAGTACCAGCTGATGAAGGTGACCACTAACTGTAAAAGCAAAAAGAAATTCCCTAACAGGCACAATGTCGAATGACATGACGTGTGTCAAGCATCCCTAACGACGAATTTTACTTATGTCAAAAAGTGTCTGGTAACACACTGGAATTATGCTTTAGAAAACTATGATATTCTAAAAGATACCATAAAACAGAAATATCCATGTGATTAGTAATTGTTATTAATATCTCAAGCAAAAATCTGATTATATGTATTCAATTTTTAATGCAAGCTTTTTTAGGAAGGTGTGGCACATCCTTCTTAACTTGTATTTCTTTGCAGTATGTCTAATGCATTACCTCACTACTGCTTTCATAAATAGTATATTTTTTAATAAAACTGCACTAAAACCAGTGTCTCATAACTTTAAATTTCGTGCTTATTGTGTAAAAAAAACCACACACAAGTTGCTTGCCACTAGTAGCTACAGGGAGCAAGTAAGGCACTTGACGGGCAGCTTCAGACGTGCCATCAGTGTCATGTTTTGCTTTCAAAATATTCAATTGCAAGGGGGATTCAGCTTTTAAATTTTACCAAACTAATTAATAGGTTTGAAACAAACACTTCAATTCAGCTCCTGGATTTTATTTTTAAAAATCTTCCTGCTACTTGTGATGCATGATAAACATTTTTGACTGAGAAAACAATATTAAAGTGAAAATACACTTGAGAACATTGAGGAAAAAATTTGAGAAACATTAAGTTTAAAAAGAGAGTCCAAACTTCCGCTTGAACGAACGACTGTGAATGTTGTGAGGTAGTGCGTGTGGCTCTTGTCAGTATTGGAAAACATTACAGTGTCACGAGATTCAAGCAGTTAATGATGCTGCAGTGTTTCGAGTTGCAATGCTCTCTTACCCAATTTTTATGAATATGGAATTTTCATATAGAATATGTCGGTGGTGTTTATTGTCTGTGCTAAAACTGGACACATTCAATTCCTCTTATTCATCACTAATGACATTGGTTGGGTATAATTTAACTATAGGAATTTTCTCTCTTATAACGCCTCTACAAAAGCCTAACAAACCTTAGTGTGATAGTGAGCAATTTTTGTGGGTTTTTTACACAAATGTTTTATCTTTGCATTTGATAAAGACAAAAATAGCAGCCCTTAAGCCCTCTACATCTCTACCAACAGAAATGAGCAGCAGCCCCTAAGTGCCATGCTTCCCACAGCAAACATGATCAACATTCCTTAGCTGTCTTCGATACATGTGCTGCCTGAAATTATAATTCAATGTTCCACTTGCTGAGAGGATGTAGGATATCAAATTTGTTTAACAAAAATAATCAAGTTCATAATTTAAAAAGTTTTTCCACTTACTGATAAAACCAGAATTTCCTACAGGCATTATATTACATTAGAAAACTATGAAGCTATAGATCTCTTAACTTTGCAAGCTAGTTTGTTTATACCAGTTGAAATGTCTTAACATTACTTCTCCCTCTGCCCCTGAAGAAAAGGTTTGTGTCCAGGTTGCTTCCTGAAGACGACTCACGGCCTCACGGCCAAATGTCATTATAACAGAGGCAATATAGTATGTTCCTGCTCATATTTTGGGGATGATATTAGCACAACCACACACTGCAATTGAAAATAGAATATGAACTGTAGTTGTGCCAAATACAGATTTCCTCAGCAAGATGTCATTTCCCAGGTTCAAATTGCTCTTGATGTAAATGTATACAGTAAAATTCCAGTTTAAAACACAAAATCAAAACAATAGCCAAAGAACTCCGCAAATAAACACTAATTAAGTAACCTTATATATGATTTTGAAAGCTCAAATCCATCTTCCCGTTTTAACTCCAGCCTATCATCAGTTTCCTGGGGACATTTATCTAGTCTTTCTCAATGCCTGATGAGCTCAAAAAAAAAAGGTTAAGAAAAAGCGTAACAAGAAAAACAAAGGACAAAACCTAAGTTTCCTAGTTGGCTGAAGAGACGGCTACCCAAGACTACTGGGAATACTTCCAAAGTGGGTCAGAAACCTAAAGCAAATGTCGTTTGCAATGAACTCCAGAAAAAGAAAAGTTGGCGAGGCTGAGAATATAAGAGAAATTCCCCAGCGTTACTGCAACCATGACTCTTCCAGAGGCTTTATCAAGTGATTCTGTGTGCACATTCTTCTCAGGCTTGTTTTTCACTCAAAACCAGAGGAATTGTACAGAAGGAAAAAAAAAAAAAAAAAATATTGACACTAATCAATTCTTCCTGCAATTCAGGAAATGCCTGGAAATGCAGTCCTCTTACCTGCAAATCCTGAATTGTTTCAGACTCTAGATTGAGCGTGGTAGGCAGCCACGCGCATGGATGGTGGGAAAAGACAGGAGGCAGCAGCCGCGTCGGGCTGGCAGAGCGATGGGGAACTGTCCGAGGGAGGACCTTGGGCTGGAATGTCTGGGGCTCGGTGGCCTAAAGTCATAGAAGGACACTGGAGTCCAGTGGAACAAAGTATAAGACGAGGTTGTGGTTAGCTGGGATGAAGAGGAGAATTGTTTTGCAGGGATGAAGATAGCGGCCCTGCTATGAAACGGATGGAGTTCATACAGATAAAGGAGAGGCTCCGCTCAGAGCAAAAGGAAAAGCGATCACGGTAACGTACTGTCTAAATGGTGTCTTCACTGAAAAAAACAACCAAGTCTCATGAGTCTATTCAATCTCCTCAAATACACTGATACAGTAGCGTGGAAAGACAAGCTGATGTTTTCGTTGAAGTGCCAAAAGCTTTTAATTAAAAAGTCCTGCATAAGAAAAGAAAAGAAGTAATCCAGGCACAAAATAACCAAAGACCACTTCTCACAGGTATTAGTAACCGCTACCTGTTCCATATTAAAATGGAGACTGGTTTTACAGCTGCAGTAGGGATCTGGGAAAGACGTTGAATGATGGCATTCCATCGCATTTACAGGTAAATACAGCATTTAGGGGCACAGGAGACTGACAGGCTTAACCAGATCAAGCCATAATAGCAGCACAGAACGGGATAAAATGTAATGCTGACAAATTCAGAGTCATGCGCATTGGGGAGAACTTCTCCTCTACCTTACTGCGTTCTCAAAGAACAGTATCAATTCAGGAAAAAACAGTGTAGCATCATTGTGGACAGCTAAAAGGAGACCTCAATGTATATCAGTAATGAGAAAAGACAAGGAAGAAATGACAAAAATTAAACAAAGGGGATAGATACATAATTTCATTTTAATATATTCTGTAAGTCAGTGGCCTGCCTTCACCTGAAATATTACACATCCCAATTCTAGTAAATCTATCTCAACAGGAAAAGAGCAACAAAGAACCTTAACCCCAGCTCTCTTTTAAAAGGAGTTTGATCAAATTATGGAAAAGATTATGTGACATGTTTGTTTAGCATAGGAATGGTCAGATTCCTTTTCAGTCATTTATTCCTCATTAGGAGATTAAAAAAAAAAATTACCAAAGAAACTGAAAATAAAGAACTTACTTGTATTAGAGAATACCTCACAGGAGCATACAATGTAAAAAAAACCCAAAAAACAAAAAACCAAAAACCAAAGGAGATTGAGACCTTGTAATCGTCGTCTTTTTCTTACATGAGCCAGAGCAAACAGAATGAATTTGAGAGTAGCAAATTCAAAATTGACAGAGGAACATTTTTTCATATTAAACACAAAAAAAATCCCAGAGAAGGATTCATAATATGAATTAATAACATAGAAACATAATAAGCATATCCAGCACTATTTGAATTAAACCTCTACGTTTTCAGACATAAATCAGCTTAAATGATTGGATGTTAAAATGATATTTATGTCTAAGTCGGTGTTTCTTCTCTGATACAATCAATCAGTAATACACTCAGATATAGGCTATGGTAGGACCAGTGTCCTGACCTAATATAGATCTACCTGTTCCAAAAAACCTGAACGTTTGAGAAACTGGAAATGTATAAATTGGGAAAATGTACCCAGTAAGAGATGGTACTGATTCTGTTCACTTTACAAACAAGTAAGATTTTTTCCAATTTGCTTCCTGCCCAGAACTATCTTTCTATTACTTACAATGGAGAAATGAGAATTTGTTTTTACTACTATCCAGCTGATATACTAGCTGTATCAAAGTGTTCAGCAGCTAAAAATGAAACACAAAAATCACATTATATTGACATAGTAGTTTTACACTACTACAGAGGATGAAATTGGGGAAAGAAAAGGGAAAAAAAAATATCTGAGGAGTCGTCATGCTGCTTACAGTCTCTAAGAAGCACAGCAGACAACTATAGATACTAATAAGCAGAAATATTTTTTTATTGCAAAATGCCTGGTATTTTCTTACATCAGATAAATAGCCTGAACAGGAACAGAAAACATTTTAAGCACAAGAAACAGTTCATACTCCCTTTCCTAAGAATTTTATACTTTTTATGGACCTCCCATCAACACATACTAGCCACGGTTCCATTACAGCATTGAAACAGAATGGAGCATAACAAAAATTTTGACCTTAAATATTGTCAGACCTATACAATTATCAAAGCACGATATACATGAATTGTAAGTGAAGAAAAATCATGTAAAGCATGGAATAATAGCGATATCTGTCCATCAAACACACAGATGCTTTTGGCACTTCCATACAAAAAAAAAAAAGATGCCAGCATCATCAACATGCTAACTAGGAAAGGGCAATCATTATCCAAAAAAAAAAAAAAAAAAAAAAAAAAAAAAAAAGAAAGAAGAGGAGCCAGAAAAGCCATTTTTCCCTTTAATGTATGTAAAGGCCACAGAAAGAATATGACTAATGATGAAGTGAAAAGTACAGCTTAACTAGTGACACATGCACCACACTAAAGAGATAATCAAGCAGTATCTGTTTATGGAAGAAGGCTCTCCCAGCCGTAGCCAGGAAAAATATCTGTACCTTGACAGAAAGGCCTGGAAAACTTCTCCAAGCTGTACAGACAGCCCTGTTCAGTCCTGCTCCTCCAAGACTGCCGATTTATCAAAATTGGGAAGGAAAGATAACAAAAGGGAATGATATGGCCCAATCATTCAAATTCAGAGCCCAGAGAGGAAAGACAAAATTGTTGGCATAACTATAAAGTCACAGCTATAAAGCTGCTAAACAACTTAATGGAATGTTAGAATTTTCTGTTAAAATACAAAAGAGTATTTTGACTACATGCTTTTTGTCCAACTGAGTTTTCATACAAAATTGAGATCAAAGGGGAAAACACATTATATTGTCCCTAAACATAACAGACACTTTGACATGTGCCATATCTCAAAAGCAGAGGATTCAGAAAATCCTTTTCCTTCCATCATTCAGGACATAAATGGTCATTAAAGCATTTGGATTTGTTAACTTTAATCACAGATTCTTACATACACTCCACTTAACTAGGCTTTTCTTCTGAGAGACACACGGGTTTCCCCAGCATCTTCAGAGAACCATTATACACAAGGTGGTCAGGAAAAATTGCATCTTAGACTATTACCAAATCAAAATTTGAGAAATAAGTAACAATAGCTTACTGGAACAAAATCAAAGGCAGAAGGCAACGTCTGTGGCAAATAGCCACGTATAGCTCAAACATATGTCAGTGATTTTCATTCGGCATTCAAATCATTTTGCATATTGCTGTAGCAAGTGCTCCTTTAAAAGGACCATAAAACATAATGTATTAATTTCAGTGAAAATTATTGAGAAAAAGCAAGGAAAATGGCCTTCATACTGGAAGTGGATACAGAAGATGGATTAACTAGCCACCAGAAATATACAGAGTTGTAAATAAGATTTAAAAAAAAAAAAAAAAAAAAAAAAAATCGGCTAATCCAGGTCTTTTAAAAAGGAAAAATTACTGAAAATGTTAAACTTGTACAGCCATAAACCCTGCATGACTTCTTTAATAAGAGACAAAATATAGATAATACTGTATCCAGATACATACTAAAGGCTAAAAAATTACCATCCACCCATTTATTTACTAGCAGCCCAGAATATCATCTGCTATATTTACATTTTCATGGAAATACAATAACAATCACAAAAAAATTCAACGTGTTGATAAATAGAAGAGTTGACAGAATAGAGACTTTTGCATCAACATCTTCATCTGGTCATTATTCTACAAATTCATGTATTTCATAATGTACCCTTTGAAAATTATTCGGATTACAAATATTTGAGCTGAATTTGAACTGAGAAAGAGAACCCTTTTGAGCATTAGAGGGTAAGTGCTAATCCAAAATGAAAGGTAGCAAAGGTAGCAATAATCACTGCTTTAAAAAAATTATACAGTTGTTAATATTTAGATTCTAAATATGGATTTCCACTTATCTTTTATCACTGTTCTGTATTTCGGGTAT